>NW_027070199.1:126598-242191 GCF_002906115.3 Quercus suber
TTTTTTTTTTTATAAATTTCTTTAAACTTTAGAAGAGGTTTCCAAAACACTCTTTGTTAATAGTTTTAATGAAATTGTAATTGTTTCACGTTCAAAATATGTCATTTGACATGTAATGCCTGCTTTGACTCTCATCCTCATGGTAGTTTCGGCTTGACATGAAAGATCCAATTTTTTCATATATATAGCGATGGAGAAGATTTATATGACTAAGTAGAATTTTTCAGGCAATCTAATATTATGTTCCATATGAGAGTATAATTTTAGATTGAACCTCTATCCTAAGAACATTCATAGCTATTCGTGCCAAAATTTATGTCTATTTTAACATTAAAAAAACTACTTTTTTCAATTTTATATATTTAAAATTTTTTTTTCATACATTATTGTGATTATAGAACGTCAAGATGTTTTATTTATATGGTAGGTCGCTTTGAATATAATTAAAATTGGCAATATCTAATATGTATTGACTTAGCTTGCTATTCTTATATATTTATGTAATTATTGGAAGACCTTGTAGCTATAAGAACCAATCTAAATAATTTTTGTTCTTGTATTTTCAACAAAATTTTTTAAACTTGTTAGATCTGTGCATTTCACAATTCATTGCCGATTCGTGAAAGAAATAATAAACAGAAATAAACCTAGATTGATGGAAGACCCTTGTCATAGTTGTTGGCTTGTTGGTTTCATTTTAAAATTGTGGTTAATATATACATAAAAAGGTAAGATCTCACTTTAGATATATCGTACTTCTTTTAGAAGCACCACAAGAAGTTACTTGTTTGTGGGGTTAAATGCCAAGTAAATGCTAAGGAATCAAAATCTTCATACCACAGCTTGTGAACATGTCAACATAGTACCAAGGGCAAAATAGCTAATGTATATGCACTTTAGTTGGGAATAATATTTATATATAAAACGAAAGTCTTTGAATTTAGGTGGAAGAAAATATGATATTCATATTTCCTTCAAATTGGTTCATGGGATTTTGGAGATATCTCATGAGTAGGGAGGAGTAAAATAATCTAACCAAAGGCTATAACATCACTTTCTTATATATAGATAGATATATATATATATATATATATAATGAACTCAAGTTTGTACTCATTATATCGAATAATAACAACTTTATACTACATCATGGATAGTCAGTAACATAGCTATTAATAATTTTGGCAATGGCCCCATTAAAACTCAAAATTTACTGATAAGGACAACAAACTTTGTGGGAAAATAAGGTCTATAGCATGAATGATAAAGTTGATTTTCATTTTGTTAATGTATGTATATATATATATATATATATTTGTTTTTGGAGTAGTCTATAATGTATGTATATATTTCTTCAGATTAAAATTCTTGTTTGAGTTCCTTTTGATTAAAAAAAAAAATTAGTTTGAGTTGAGTATATCAGCAATTAGCAGATTTTGCGCCAAAACATTCAAGTATGAAAGGTACGAAGGCATCTATCAGGTAAATTTTGTAAGATGGGACCAAACTTAATCACCATCAGACTATGCAATACATATTGAGATTCAATGTTGAATGCTTGAAAATGTGTTGAAAACACAAGAGCTGTTTAGGACCCCAAATTAAAGTTACGGCTCGATAGATTTTACTCTAATTTAATACTAAGTGCGGAATAGAGTAAATGCGAGTGGATAAACAAACATGCTACTCTGACCCATAGTCATTATAACATAGCAGTAAAATGAAAGGTAAAAGAGTAGGGAAGAAGAATGCAAAATGAGACCCAAAAAAAAAAAAAAAATCTTAACAAGCAACACACAGTGCTTGTTAACATTTCCCTATAAATATTATTGAAGATAAATTATCTAATCAATCCGGCCATGAACACACCTAATTTTACAATATATTTTAGTGTAAGCTTATGACTGGATTACAAATTACAATACTTACACACGAAACCACCACTAATAGACTGTCATAATCGTGAAAGCTTTGTGCTGAGTAATGATCCAAATGATAAAGAATGGCACTAGGTCTAACTTTACTTTGAATGCAATTGATAAAAACTAAGGTTGCTATAAACTAGTTCCCGCTGAGGTTGAATTCCTCCATTGCACTCATTTTTTAATTCTTTTTTTTTTTATATACTATATTTCTCAGTAAAACTCCTACAATTTTCTGTTGATTAAACTTTCTAGGAGCATACCAAGTTCTTGAGCATGGTCCATGGTCAAAAAGTATTAGACATTTAAGTTACACTGGAATAGTTAAGTTGAAACGAAAAGAGGGCAAAGAAGAGGAAAAAAAAAAGTATACAAATGGTAATCAGCATACATCAATTGCTTGCCTAAACCAAATTTATATACAAAACCAAATAACTTTAATACTGTATCATATCAGACTTGCTGCAAACGATTCATGGCTGCAGCAGCATGGACGATAATCCTGCAGGCTTTCGCCCTCGGTGATCAAAGCCACATCCATTAAATTACAGTAGTCTGTATCCAGTGAAAAATGGCCATTGGTTGAAGCAGTAGATGGTTCACCATCCTCCACCAAAATTAAGCTGGATTGCTCACCAATGGGGGAATCATCATCACCAGTATCCTCAATGAAAGGAGGTTCAATACTTAATTTCTGCATGTCAGTCAAAAGAGCTTCAAGGGGAGTCCAAGTCTTAGAATTCTCCTGAGACGCAAATTTCACATCCAGAACTGGAATCTTGAAATCCACTGAAGAAGCATAAGAAAATTCAAGAACTTTCCGCAGAATGTCAGTCCCAGAGTTTTTGCTTTCAGTAGCAGCAACTAATTCCAAGCTTGCAACAGCTCCTTCAGAGACATTCTCAGTCTGACTTGGAAACACACCATTTGAAACATTAGTATCATCAGGAACTGACATGTCACTTATCTCATTGCTCACTTCTTCATTTTCATTTTCCTTCACTATCTGATAGGAATCTGTTCTTGCCACATCAGGTTCAGCTGAAGAGACACCAATGTCAATTCCTGTGGCCTGACAATCATCTTCTCCTCTGTCATAGTTCTGGCATTCATTGTGAGCCCCCTCGGGTGTCTTCTCGGAGTAGTCATCATTAAGAGATCTAGTCACATTCCTTTCAGCCTCTAAAAAAGTATCAGATGAAGTTGAATCTTTCATGCTCTCTGTCCCATCTGTTTTATCATAAGAAACTGAATGATCTGTATCTATTTCACATTGAACTCTAGTTGAATCTTTTTTATTGTCATTTCCATCTTCTTCACTTGAAAACTCAGGGGCTTTAACTGCAAGAGTTTGAGTATATGATGGAGGCTGAATTGAAGTTGAAGATACAAATCCTGCCAGTGCTAATGCCAAAGCATCATCAATTGACACAGCTTGCTTTGGTTTATCCTTTAAAGGACTTGTCACTGATTCTGACGCCAAATTTTCTTCCTCGTCATCAACATTTGAAAACTCAGGAGCTGTAACTACTAGACTTGGGACCACCAAAGAAGCATTTACTGAATCAGATGTGTCATTAAAAGGGATGGATATGGAATCTGAACAAAAATCCTTCTTATCTGATTCAAATGACCCATAATTAAGACAACCATTTACACTACTGTAAAAGGAATTGGTAACTGATTCATTGCTAGAAAATTCAGGAGCACAAATTCTTGAGCGAGATGGCAATTCAGAATTCTCTGATTTCTTGTTTAGCACTTCAAGTTGCTGCTCTACTCTCTGGAGTCTTGCCTCAATGCTGCCTATGGGCTTCAGCATGTTTTCTTCAAACCTCAAAAAAAGATCTTCTATTCTGGCCACTCGAGAAACAAGTTGGTCCATGGCTCTTTCAAAATGAGTATATGGCGGGGTATCAGGCTTGATTTCTGAAACAGGAACTTGTGGAGGGTTCTGTAACTGAGCTGGACCTGCACTATCACCATTCACTTCTTGCAACTTGACATCTTGATGGTCAGTTATGCTGGATTTTCCTTCCTGCGGAATTTTAGCAGCAAAAGTTGTTGGATCAGTTGATCTTGGCCCAGACTCTAGGAATTTATGCATTTCCCTTGTATCAGTATTGCGTTCAGTCGACTTGGAAAACTGCAAAAGGGTAGGTACTAGCATGGCCATAAGAGAACTTCCAGCTGAGTTTTCAATCTGACCCTCTTGATTTTCAGAATCAGCTTCATCAACAGGATCCGCAAACACATACACTTCATCAACATAGACACACCCTTTACTTTGAAGAGAGAGCAGACGAAGTGTGAGGGATGTGCAAGGACTTGCATCAGTAATCTCTGCAGTAGCCTCATATAACTCCTGAAAATTTTTAAGATTAAGAGAAAACAAATAACGGGGAAAAAGACAGAAAGCACAAAAGAAAAAGTTGAAGGGAAACACGCAAGCAAAACCAGGCTTGAATTGTCGTTAACCTAAGCATTCCATCTTTTGGTTGTATCCCTTCCTAGATTTTTTTTTTTCTTTAATAAGTAAAATGACAAGTAAAACTGGCTAGAGAGCCTTCCTAGATTTGGGAAAACAAGCCTAACAAATTTTTTTGATAAGTAAAACAAGCCTAAGAAATAAAGGATAAATTACTCAAATCTCCCCTGGATTCTCAAAAACTACTCCTACTTCCCTTGTATTTTTTGGAATTACAGTACAGTAGATGTTAAGAAATACCATAAAAAGAAAATGAAGATTGTCAATTATACCCTTACCTTTTTTTTTAAAAATTACTTCATCTCAAGGGACGGGGAAGGGGTTTGAAATTAAAAGCTTTATGTCATTCATCCTCCTCCTCCTCCTCTTCTTCTTTCCTCAACCGTAATATTTCACTTCTTTCTTTTTTTATCTACAAGTCCTATATTTATAAACTCAAAACCACCATCACAGAATCCAACTTGAACTTGATTCCATCTGCTAATCCAAATCTCAGGATCCCAATCCCAATCCCAAATGAAATACCAAACCCAACCTGAATCCATATGCTAACCCCAAATCCATATAGAAGAGGTTCGACTATCAGCAATGAGCATTGCATATTCTGTAATGTCATCTTAGCACTGTGTGGGTTCCCCTTGGAAAACCAGGTTTGTTGAGCGGCTTTGTTGGTTGCAAATAAGCAAAACTCAGATGTCAATGGTCTATCAGTCCACACTGACAACAGAAGTTGCAGTGAAAAAGTAAAATTTTGGCTTATGTGGAAGGTTCAAGTGGTGGCTGGATTTAACAGAAGCAATGGCTTTTAGCCATGGGAGGTAGAGGGTAGTGGTTGGTTGAATTCCCCCTTAAGAAGAGACTTGTTTTCCCTTGGATCATCAACACCAGGTTTCATTCCATAAGAAATGAAGCCTCTATGACAGTGTGATCTGCAACTTCTGTTTGGACAAGGATCTCACCACCTGCTCTGGGGCAGGGGGAGGGGGGACCTTCTATTGATTAGCTAGGGGTATTTTTCTTTTCTTTTTTAACATGCTATGTGTGTAGGACAAGGGGAACAACAAAAATCTGACTTAGAACTCTTGGAGCAGATCTGGTAACACTTCGGTTTAGTGGGTTTAGGGTTAGGTTTTGGTGGGGAAGATCTGGAAAATAATAGGGAAATAGGGTTTTCCAATGGAATAAGGATTAGTAGGGTTTAGGGATGAAACAAAGGAGAACAATCAAGGTTTGGGCAGCTTTTCCTGTGCTGTGAACAGTGGTCCGTGAACAGTAAATAAAATATAAGATAAATAGATAAATTCTAGGAATCACACCAAGACTTCCTAAGCATCACACCTAGGGTTCCTTGGCATCACACCTTAGAGAAGGTTGCATCACACAAACCATAAAGAAGTATAGCTCTTAAATTCTGAAAACATTCATTAATAATTAACCAACTCAATAGAAAGTACTACAACTCTTTAAATAGAAGACTAAAACTAATCCTAGTAGCACTAGGATTTCTTAAAACCCTAATAACACTTGGACTTGGACTCCATAGGCTTTTACTACTAAGCCCAACTAATTAACCAAACCTAAATAAAACCCAAAAGAAGATCTAATGGACTGTTGACAAAGAACATTCCAGAATATTATGAAATTACAAAATTGCCCTTGAGACTTAAAATGAAATAAAATATAACAAGTTTGTCTTCTCATTCCATCCTGCATCACTATGATAATTTAAGTTTTCCATTTTTGATTCCATGGCGGTTAATTAATGGGATGGACTTAAATTATGCCATCCATAAAACTTAAGGAAAGTACCTTATCCAAAAATAAATTAACCAAAACAATGTCCTCGTGAGTTGAAATTTTGATCATTTGCACTGTTCATCTGCTTTGATCCTATTGCTAACTAGGACATGTGTGAAGAGAACATGTTTCCTCTTTTATTTTTTGTAATTTTTTCTTTGTGTTTCTTGGGGAGGGGACAAAAGTGTATACACATGCAGGCAAGCAATATACATCAAGACACTCTGGCCACCATTTCAATAACATAAAATGAGGACAGAAAATACTTGAATAAGTACATGAATAGTCATCAGCATACCTGTTTGCTTGTCCATGCCATGCTATCAGCCTTTGATGGCACAGCGATGGTTTTATTCTCAACCACAGGACCACAAGGGGCCTTCACTTCAACCCATCCATCTTCATTGGTGGTCAGATTACTACCATTTTTTATCTCTTCTTCACCGACACCTTTTCTAGGCCCATCCAGATTGGCAGTAACATCTTCAATGTCAGTTGTGAGCACTTCCTCATCTCTAGCAGCAATACCGCAGCGAACAGTACACAGATACTCATTGTCTTTCTGTGGGCCAGATTCATAGTATATCTCATAGACTCGAGCAGTACTTCGAACATAAACCTGCCTCACCTCATGCTTTTGCGTGAAACCAACTGTAGTGCAAGAAGTTCTATATCATTTATGAGGATAATGTGCGAGGTTCCAAGCAATTTTCTCTTCTACTTTCACTAGAAGATAAATCAATAAAAGTTTTTGGAGGATGTTTGTACGTCAAGAGCTACTTAACAAACCCAACCAATTTTACCCAAGTTTCGTAGTCATAGAAATTGCTTCTATATCTTTTATAAGTAATTATACTTGTTAAAAAAATAGGAACTACGTCATAGAAATATAATCAAAAAGAGAGATTGTGGTTTTCGGGGAGTGGAATATCTAAGTCCCAAAACATAGAAATTGCTTCAAACTACCTCATAGAAAGTGCTTCTATGCTTTATCACCTACAAAATTGGAACAACTATCTAGAAATGACCAGTGCATTCAACGACAGATAGTCGAATTCAATAACAAAGAAACAATATCAATATTGCTGAAATGATCATCAAGTTTTATCATGTTTCTGGATCCCCATAATGCTTCGTTTAATTATTCCATTGCGGTATACGTAATCCTCTATTAAGCTTAGTATAGTTTTCATGCTAGAAAAACCTAACAAAAATAACATAAAACTCAAAATCTAACTTTACTTTCCTTTGATTTTTCAACCAAACAGAGAATTGCACCCCCAATCTTTGCGAACATAAATTCACTAACCCTATCCCTAATTTCTTCTAATTTTTTATTTTAAAGGAAAAACAATAAGGTGCAAAAAGAACAGATGACTAAGTCTAACAAAGAGAATTAAAAAACCTATAAACATAAATTTTCTTTTCCTTCGTTTTCTCAATAACCAAACAGAGAGTAACAACCCCAAGCTTTGCTAACATAAAATCACTCATCCTCTTCAAATTTCTTAAAAAAATAAAAAGTAAGGTTCAAACAGAACAGATAACTAACAAAAATAATATAAAAACTCAAAATTTTAAAATTTTCTTTTCCTTCATTTTCTCAAGAACAAAAAAGAGAGTTAAAACCCAACATTTGCCAACACAAATTCACTAATCCTATCCAAATTTCTTCAAAAAATAATATAAAAGCTCAAAATTTTAAATTTTCTTTTCCTTCTTTTTCTCAATAACCAAACAGAGAGTTAAAACACCTACCTTTGCTGAAATAAATTCACTACTCCTATCCAAACTTCCTCAAAAATACAAAAATAAGCAAAATGGAGCAGATTATAAAAAAAAAGAATACAAAACTCAAAAATATACTTTTCAATTCCTTCCTTTTCTCAAAAACCAAACAGAGAGTTAATGCTTAATCCCTTACCATTGCCAACATAAATTCCACTAATCCTATCCAAATTTCTTCATTTTCCTTCATTTTCTCAATAACCAAACAGAGAATTAACCCAAACCTTTCACTAACACAAATTCATAAATCCCATCCAAACTTCTTCGTATCAAAACAAGTAAATAAAGCTCCAAACAGAACAGACAACAATTCATGTACTCAATTTTCCCAGAAAACATTCCAACTAACAAAAAAATAACGAGTATAGTAGCAAAACAAGTAAATAAAGATCCAAACATATCATATCGCGAAATCAATTCTCCCGGAAAACTCACACTCATTCCTTGGGAAAAAGTTTTCCCGGAAAACATTCCAACTAACAAAAAGAAACGAGTATAGTAGCAAAACGAGTATAGAAAGATCCAAACATATTATATAACAATTCGCAAAACCAATTCTCTCGGGAAATTCACACTCAGGAAAAAGTTTTCCTGATAAATATTCCAACTAACAAAAAGAAACGAGTATAGTCAATAGTGGCAAAACAAGTAAATAAAGATCCAAACATATCATATAACAATTCGCGAAATCTCTCCCCCAAAAGCTCACACTCATTCCTCAGGAAAAAGTTTTCCCGGAAAACATTCCAACCAACAAAAAGAAACGAGAATAGTAGCAAAAAAAGTACAGAAAGGTCCAAACATATCACATAACGTTTAGCGAAATCAATTCTCTCGGGAAATTCACACTCAGGAAAATGTTTTCCCGGAAAACACTCCAACTAACAAAAAAGAAACGCGTATAGTGGCAAAACAAGTAAATAAAGATCAAGACATATCATATAACGATTCGGGAAATTAAATTTCCCGGAAAAGTCACACACTCTAATTCCAAAAAGAAATAAAAAGCGAGAAATTGAAATTTCGTTCTAGAACGTACTTTTGATCTCGCAAGGGTTCGAATCCGGTGAGGGAGGGCGCAGAATAAGCGGGGATTTGTCGAGTGTGGTTGGATTTGAATTGGCGATTGTGGTGGTTTCTTCTTCTTCTTCTTCTTCTTCTTCTTCTTGATCGTTGGAAAGATAGGACTCGAAAGTGACGGAATTTACGAGAGAGCCACCGGCGATGGTCCAGTTCGTGGAGGAGCTCGACGAAACTGCGGTGGTTGTTGCGGTGGTGGTGGTGGTGTTTTCCGATTCCATGTTGGTTCGTTTTCTTTGCGTTTGGGTTTTGTGACTGTGACTCTGTCTCTGTGTGACTGCTGCTATATATATATCTTTTACGGATTTCTTTTTTTACTTTTTGACTGGATAATTTGTGGTTTGCGTTAAATTAACTCTACCAAGTTAACCTCTCAAATAAATAGATAAATAAATAAACTATATAAGTTCTGTAATTTTTTGTTTTTTTAGGAAAATATAAGTTTTGTAGTTGATGAAATATATATTCACGAGTTCTATCTTTCAATCAAAAAATAAATAATATATGTATTCATAAGTGTCTCTCAATCTTAATTGAGAAATAATTAAGAGTATTACATTGGTATTTTTAACATAGATGTTCACACTTCAAATCTCTCTAGTTTGATAGTTATTAAATTATCGAATTAAAAGTTGAAGAAATATCACACACCACAATTTCTTTCAATTTATTGTTCCATTGGAGGACTTGCTCAATGGATTTAAAGGACATGCTATAACGTCAAAGATATTAAATTTTATCTATTGCACTATCGGCCTATAAATTAGGTTGGTTTGTGTCAATTAGACCTTGAGATTGAGGCATGACAGAGAGGTGTTTGAGCATTTCAGCCACACCCATTTTACCCTTTGTAAGTGCACAAAAATGGACTAAGTGCACTAAATGAGATCCAATGGACCAAAGTAAACTGAATTCGACCCAATTGAACTGAATCGACCGGATAGGATAGGACTAAAGTGAACAAAATAGGACTGGAATAGAACAAATAGGACCAACATAGACCAAATAGAACAAAGGTGGACCAAATAGGATCTAATAAAACCAAAATAGACCGAAGTAGACTGAATAGGACCAATGTGGACAGAATGGAACGAATATGACCAAAGTGGACTGAATTAGAACAAGTAGACCGGATAAAACCAAAGTGGACAGAATAGACTGAATATAACCATAGTGGACCGAATAGGACCTAATATAGACCGAAGTAGAGAGAGTGGACCGGATAGGACCGAAGTGGACAGAATAAAATCAAAGTAGACCGAATGGACCAAATAGGACCGATATGGACCGAATATGAAAAAGTAAACAGAATGGACCGAATAGGACGAAAGTAGATCGAATAAGACCGAAGTTGACAGAATTGACCAAATAGGACCGAAGTGGAGAGAATGGACTGATTTGAACTGCATAAGACTGAATGGACCGAATTGAACCAATAAGACCTAACAAGACCAAAGTAGACTGAATAAGACCGAAGTTGACAGATTGGACCAAATATGACCGAAGTGGAGAGAATGGGCCGATTTGGACCGACTAAGACCGAATGGACCGAATAGAACCAACGAGACGGAATAAGACCAAAACGGACAGAATAGACCGAATAAGACAAAGTTGATAGAATAGACCAATCAGGACCAATGTGGATTGAATAGTGCCAAAGTGTGCAGAATGGACCAAATAGGACCTAAAGGAACCTTGGAATAATACCTAATGGACCGAATAAGACCGAATGGACCAAATAAAGACAAAGTGAACTGAATAAGTCCGAATAGAGTGAAGTGGACTGAATAAGACTAAATGGACTGAATAAATTCAAAGTGGACCAAATAGACCGAAATACTAGGCTGATGTGGCCTAACAGGAATTTAGCAATAATAAATGCTATACTTTGGTTTTAAGTAGTTATGGAAACAAATTGTTTGGGCTCTTTAGTTATTACACCCAATAATTCACTTTTCACAAAAATTTAAAAAATTTAAATGGAACACATGGCGCAAAGAAATATATATAGACACGGCTAGCTCTTTTGAAAATCGACATCTATCGAACATAAAAATATTGTTATCTCAAAAACATTGCAACATAATACTTGTCTTATTATCTTCTCCAAAAAAATAAATAAATAAATAAATAACTTGTCTTATTAAGAACTTCAGGGACTTAAATAAGAGAAATTACAATACTTCATACGGTATGAATTTATATAGAAAAATATATTGTAAAGTCATTTGCATGAGCTGAGCTAGTCATGTGTACCTAAGGCACTGCCGGAGCAGTGCCAGTACTGCCAACTCTTATTTTTAGTCTTGTTATTGCTATTTCCCGTTTACCCAAAAAAAAAAAACATTTGCATGAGCTGAGCTACTAAATTATATAAAAAAATGTATATACTAAGTTAATATGGGTTATCTAAATTGCAATACTTCATACCATATAAATTTATATTGAAATTATGTCGTAAAGACTTTTGCATGAGCTATTCATGTACTAAATTTTATATATATATATATATATATATAATATACTAATAGTTATGGTGGTACTAGTTATTTCATTACAATATTTTTTATTTATAATAATAAAGATTATTATTCTCAATATAATCCTTAAACGTGACCTAAGTGAATATAGATTAATATATAGATGAATACTAGAAACTATAGTTATGTTATTTTAGAATATATTATAAACACAATGCTTACCTCAAGTTGTAAAAGCTAAGGTCAAATAGACACCGTAAATTTAATATATGGTTGGAAATGGTGGATGGCCTTAAAAAATAAAAGAAAAAAATTCACTTGAATTCTTTTACTTATTAGTTAATAATTATTTTCTTAATAGAGAAATTAAAATAGTTATAGCTAGAAAATTCAGATTTCAATTTAAAACTTTTTTTTAGAGAGGAAAATTTTAAAGCTTTGTATAAGGTATAAAATATATTTATATATTGATGAAATAAGTTATAAAAATGTATAAGTTAACCAAAATTAAAACTTTATTGGATCTCCAGCAAAGCGCACCGTTTTTGCTGCGTGGGAAAATTAAAAGGTTAAATTGATTGTGCGCGCCAGATAGGGGTCGAACCTATGACCTTCCGCTTAGGAAACGGACGCTCTATCCACTGAGCTACAGGCGCTTGGTTGCTATGTTGTATATTCAAAATAATTATATAGCTAAAGAATACCTGCACTCACCATCCCATGCCCAAGGCAAACAATCCCTTTTCAATGTCTATTTCTCTCCCCCAAAAAAAAGAAAAAACTCTCATAAAAATACTCACAATTCAAGTCAAATCAAGCTTAGAGATAAGCTAACAATTTGACCTAACCTTGTTCAACAATTAAATATTGGATGGGTGGTAGTTAACAAAATAAATATAAAATATAAAGTCAAATCTTATTGTATCAACAATGTAAACGACCTACCCTTTATTATTAGTAGTCATTAAAGGAAAGGCCGAGAGCTGAAGAAGAAGAGTGTGTGACCGTAGCACATACTCATTGTAGAAAAGTCTATGCAAAAACGATGACCATGCAACTTCTTTTTGGGCCCAATGGTGCTAGGAAGATGACGTGACTTGGAGTCATATATGCAATGCATGAGAGAAAGAAATAAAGAATGAGAAGAAAGAATAAGATGAATAAATAGGACGAGGGGTATGGGTCTCAGTCGAATTAGTTAGCCAGTAAAATTTGCAATATCGCATTTGACCTGAAACTTGGGAAAACAAAACTTCCACTCCATATTTGCCAAACACACCAATCAAAATCACCCACAATTCATTAGATCAAATAAGATCAATAAGGTGGAATGGTTTGGATTGGATATTTGAGTCCTTCAACAATTTAAAGTTTAAATAATGTATTCCTTTCAACTTATATGCATATTTTGCACCTAGAAATTGTTTATCTCTTATATGCTTGATCAAATACAATCATTCTTATTTTGTACCTAGGAAATTGACTTTTGATTTTTTTTTTTTTTTTTTTTTTTACAAAAATAAATAAATGTGAGGGGTTTGATCCCTACCCCACAAACCATTAGCTGACAAGTAATTGATTGAACATCAAAGCAAGTAAACAATAATTTGCCCAGGTTATTGATTTCATTACTTAGCTCTCCATTCTTGTTGTTTTTAGTTATTATGCCCAAAGCATTTCTCTTTGCATGGATTTTTTTTGGAATCTGCCCATACACATCTGAGCTCCATCTTGCTAGTTCTGCAGCACAACTTTTCAGATTTTCCATGACCCCATTTGGAGTACTAAGATCAACACCAAACCCCAATTCAATTCAATGATACCTTGCAATCTGGATTTTTTGTCCACATTGCTTCAAAGTGGAAGCACTTAGCACGGGCCTGGCACTTATGAGCAGAGTCTGAGAGTAGAAGAGCACTGTGTCTAAGGTTGTATCAACAATGTGATGAACTTTCATCTCACCAAATATTTCCGCCTATTCTGGATTAGCAAGTGCTCTGTCTAGTATGAGGCATATCCTGTTATTCCCATCTTACATATGGCTCCATGTAAAGTTTAGGCCCATAATAGGCTAAATCTTGGAGGTTGCAATAGTTTACAACTCTCCTGAATTGCTCCATCTGCTGTTGACCTAATGCACCCTCCGACTTTTCTTCACACTAGAGAATTTCATTAAAATCTCCTAGGCATAGCCATGGAGTTGGAATTGATTACAAAGAAAAGCGAAGAGTTGCACGATTCGTACCTTTTGTGAGTTTCTGGATGGCCATAAAAACCCGTCAACCTCCAATTGACACATTGCTTTGCTCTCTAATTACAGCATCAATGTGGTTCCTTGAGTAACTTTTTTTCAAGATCAACTTCCCTTGGTCGGCAATTCCTCCACTTTGGCCTATACAGGAAATTATTAGACCGTTTGCTAAGCAATCTATTTTTATTATTTCCATACGTCTGACCTTTAATTTGGTTTCCACGAGGAAGACCACTTTGGGATTCCATCGCTGCACCAAATCGTGTAGCACCCGAACTAACCGGGGTTCCCAAGTCCTCGTAGTTCCACTTAAGTGATTCATTGCTATCAACGATGCTGCCTTGCGGCCACTGCCGATTTCTCTTCAATTTCAGACTGACTTGTGTTTATTACGAGGCATCTCCTTTTCTGCAAAGCTTCATCATCTTCTTCTTCAAAAACTAGTTTACCCACTCTTTTGGACCCCACGATTACTAGCTAGCCTTCTGACTTTAGGCTTTTGCTTTTACTTTCTCTCTTGCTATTTTCTTCTAGTGGACTTTTGTTTTTGCTTTGATTTTCATTAGTGTCTTAGAGCCTGTTATTTCGTTACTAATCCCTTTTTCTCCAGTTAGGCCCGTGACAAATTTAAGTGGACTACAGATTTCCATGGGCTTTTTTCTTGATTGGGCTTACTGGCCCACAATAGAGAAAGCGTCCTCTGCCCTATTTTCAAATTTTAAATAACGTGAGAAGCCCATTGGGGGGTGGTACCATCTTCAGCTCTTCACGTGACATTTGCACAGTGGTATGTTCCATCCGAGTAGATTTGTCACATATATCCTGAAACTTCGCTGACTGGTCTCCCACGTTCCTAGTGACATTAGCTCTCTCTTTTTCCTTTAGGTCTTCTCCTCTCTAGTGACTACCATTGCCTGAGCTATTTTCCTTATCGTCGATGATTGAGGCATAGGAATTTTTTGCAGTGGTCAAAACATTTTCCTCAACCTTGTCTTTGTTGCCTCTGTCTTTACCACCACCACTGGTAGACCTTGATTTGTCGGTGTTCAGCTTAGAGCTTCCTTATGCACAGAGCTAGTCTTCGTATTGCCTTGGAGAATCTCGTTTGTCCGAGGGTTCATAGCAATGTTTTTCGTCATGCCCAAATCTCCCACATTGAAAGCAAAATGTTGGCAACCTTCATATTTGAAGCTTACCAAACTTATCTCCATCCACACTGGTTATCTTTCCACCACGTCTAAGGGGCTTATCAAGCTGTAGTTCCACCTTGATTCTCATGAACTTACCCAAGCTATTCCCTAGATCTCTGCCAACATCCTCTGACATGTGCTCAAATGGGAGTCCCAAACCTGGACCCAAAAGGAAGCTGGGTAAATGAGATATTTGTAGCTAAGAGGCCTTTCTTCCATTTGCACAACAGCAAGAGATTATTCTCAAAATTCCAGGGCCCATTTTTTCAATTCATTGGAGCTGAAACTCATAACTGAATTTGAACTTTTCCCACATCCACAATTTGCAAGTCTGAACCCATCTTCTATGCTGATCTCATGCGTTCTTTAGTATTCTCTGATTTTGATGTCTGTCTGATAGTAATCAACCAAACAGACTTAAAGAACATTCTTCGAGTAATTATGATTTACTCTCTTTTATGATGGAAATTTCTTCTTCTTCCTCCTTTGTGAGGCGGAGGTTAAACAAGCCTTCTACCATCACTTGTTCCATGGCGGTGTTAGGAAGGAGAGAGGACTTGCCCTAGAGAGGAACCCTAATAGCGTGATGAAAGGGAGGGAGAATCTCGATAGGGAAGGCGAGAAAGAAAGACTCCAACTTTGGGAGATAGCATCTATAATCTAGTAGTTGGGCTAAGTGAAACATGAGTTTTGAATAACTTTATCTATTGTTAGCATAGTTGTCAAAAAGTGAATTGTATAGTGAATCGATTTTTTTTTTTTCTGTATCGTGTCTATTGTTAGCATAGTTGTCAAAAAGTGAATTGTATCGTGAATCGATTTTTATTTTTCCTGTATCGTGTATCTTATCGTGTATCGTAAGATACATAAACACTTAATAAAATTTATAAAATATTATAAATATACATATATAAAAGGTATATTCAGCTAATGACTAATTTATTAATCACTTATGTAATAATATTTAACAAGCTAACTAAATAAATTAAACTAGCACGTGTTTATAACATACACATTCAAATTGCTTAAATTCAAAAGTGATCTTATATTTACAAATGACCCAAAAATTAATTTATTTCATCACATTGGCTAATCAACCCCATCTAAGTTGATGGTTTATCATTTTGCAAATTTATTTCTTCATTAAAATTTTCTTCATTGTCATTAGCACGTACTATCTGCTCTTGTTCTTTTTTTTTTTCAATAATTGAAAAAAATTTATTCTTGGCACTCTAGTTTCTTGGACTTATAACAATAACAAAAAAAAAAAAAAATTTCAATTAATATCTTATTCATAGTATAAAAAATAAATTTGTAAATATTAAAGTGAAGTGTAAGTGTACTTTGTAGTCCAAATTTTGTAGAAAAAAAAAAGGAAAAAAACTTATGAATATGTTATTTTATTAGGTTAAATTAAGTAACCTAATAATTTTGTGTTTAAAACAAGTCTAACAACTTATTAGATTCAAATAAAAGTACAATTTTTAACCAAAAAAAAAAAAATCACATTTTAAAGCATTTGTCAATCCTTCTCTGTGATGGTAGAAGTCTAATGACACCAATGGTGATATACGTCCTTCCAATTTGACCAAATTAAAAGTTGGGTTAGTTGATTTTTATTTTGAAAAAAATAAAAAATTTCAAACTGTAGGTGGCGCTGGGTTTAGTTGAGTCAAGTTGAAAGGGCACGTTTATCTTTTATCTAAAAAAAAAAGAAAGGACACATGTCACCATTTTAAAGTAATTTGAAGTAGTTTGGAGAAATTTTTTTTTTTTCCTCTATCATTTTGCAAAAGGATCATTGAGTATTTAAAAGACCGAATTTCCCATCTGAAGTGGGCCTCGTACACCTGGACTGTGGACTAACAAATATTATAAAAAAAAAAACAAAAGCCCACGTATCAATTTCCCAAAAGCAAAACGGGTCAATTCAAAAGCCCATATAGCTGCACCACATAAACGCTCAAGATCTACCCTCATAACCCAAACTAAATCCCCACCGTTGGATGAACCCTACAAAATCTCTGCTTTCCCTCACAGCCGAGAGAGAAAACCTAAGTTCTCACCTCTCTAGTCTCTCTACGCACACGTCAGAAGTAAATTTTTCTTTCTTTCAGATATTTGAATATCAGCTCAAACCCTAATCTGAATCCTTCCATTTCTCTCTCTCAATCTTGATTAATCGTCTTTGTTTCTGCAGAGATGGGCGAAGAGGCAGTGAAGACAGTGATTCCAGAGTCAGTGTTGAAGAAGAGGAAGAGGGAGGAAGAGTGGGCATTGGCAAAGAAGCAAGATCTCGAGGCTACGAAAAAAAAGAACGCGGAAAACCGGAAGTTGATTTTCAATAGGGCCAAGCTGTACTCAAAGGAGTATGAACAGCAAGTATGTATTATTATTCATCTGTACTTATATTTATGTTTTGATGATTCCTTTAATTATTGATTATATCTATTTGGGCTTATTCAGGAAAAGGAGCTGATTAGGTTGAAGCGTGAGGCAAAATTGAAAGGTGGGTTTTATGTTGACCCGGAGGCGAAGCTCCTGTTTATCATTCGCATTCGTGGGTAAGTTTTTTCCTGTTTTGATTATTCCGTTACATGAAATCTTTATGGTAGATCACCAGGTTCTTATATTTTTTTTTGGAATTTGGAACTTAACAGTATCAATGCCATGCACCCAAAGACTAGAAAGATCTTGCAGCTCTTGCGTTTGAGACAGGTATTACATGAAACTCACCCCTTATGGTACTATAAAATGACATCTGGTTATTGTAGTTTTGAGAAATAATATGTCCACAATATTTTTACAATAAATTTTAAGTGACAGGATATTATTGGTTGTTATTGTTAAGAGTGAAAAAGTAATCTTATTGTTAGATTCAAATTTGAGCCAATAACAACTAACCACTTAGGATTTGTTGTAAAAATACAGTGGACGTAGCACCTCTGTTGTAGTTTTTATTTATGTTTTTGTGTTGTGGTGGTTGTTATTGTTAGGGTAAAAAAGTAATTTTAGTGTTAAGTTCAAATTTGAACTAATAACAACTAAACACCTAAGGTTTATTGTGAAAATGTTGTGGACGTAGTACTTCTCTTGTAGTTTTTATTATTTATGTTTTTGTGTTGGTCACGAAGGTAAATATATCCTTTTGAAGGCTAAGGCAGGTTCAGACTATTTGCTTATTGTACCGGGTAGTTTTAGTAAAAGTACTCATTTTTTAAGCTATTTAAGTTTAAGCTCCTTGGGTCATAGCCTAGAAATCTTTGAGGCAAAGCTCAAACATCTAGTGTCAAGGTGTTTGGGTGTAAGCACCTTTTTTTTTTATTTTGACATTTTAGAACTTTATATAAGCATTAAGTACACACTATTTCTAGTAGGGTTACTGCTGAATAGTTTGAAACTTGAAGGCCCTTTGTTGTGAGTGAGTGTTATGATAAGCTAACCTGAAACTATGCCTGATTCTTTTATTCTGAATGCTGGGACACGGTGGCTGTGGACTTACAAATGGAACCTTTTTGGTATTAGTGGTAATACATCTTCAGTATACAGTGATTGGCTGATTAGTAATTTAGGACCAGAAGTGTATGATGATCTTTCACTATTTTAATGTGTTTGACTGAAATGATGAAATTGAATGATTAGGGAAATTTGGCAAATGTGATTACTGTTTCCTAGTCTGCTTGAGTGCTGATTTAATCATGATGGTTATGTCTTCAAGTTGTATTAGCTTGATGTATTTTTGTCTATTTCGTTTAACAAAATGCCTTGTTGATTAAACGTATTTCTTAAATAAGACTGCTAATTTCGTTCATCTTTTTTTTTTTTTTTTAAATTTTCTTTAAAACAGATCTTCAATGGAGTATTTTTGAAAGTGAACAAGGCCACAATGAATATGCTCCAGAGGGTCGAGCCTTATGTGACTTATGGGTGCGTATTTCTCTCTCTCTCCCTCTGGTCATTTGCCTTACATAAACATCTGCAGTTCAAAATTTACATCGTCTCTTACTAACTAGATGTGGATGTTTGTAGATATCCCAACTTGAAGAGTGTGAGGGAACTTATCTATAAGAGAGGATATGGAAAGTTGAACCAGCAGAGAACTGCTTTGACTGATAACGCCATCGTTGAACAGGTTTGTAATTCCAAGCTACTGCTGTTTTATAAAGGGAAGTTTTTGCTTGAATTTGTTGCTTATATGCTATGATGTTTTCACAGGCTCTGGGTAAGTACGGCATTATCTGCACGGAAGATCTCATCCATGAGATAATGACAGTTGGACCTCACTTCAAGCAGGCAAACAACTTCCTGTGGCCATTTAAGCTGAAGGCACCCCTGGGTGGCCTAAAGAAGAAGAGAAACCACTATGTTGAGGGAGGTGATGCTGGAAATCGAGAGAATTTCATCAATGAGCTAATCAGGAGAATGAATTAGACAACTGCACTTTTTTGTTAGTTGGAGGAGTGAGGTTTTTATTTTTTTTTGTTACTGGCTTCTGGAAGTAATCTGAACACCAATTTTCTAAAGTCCTGTCTGAGTTTAGAGATAATTTTATATTATTTGTTAAGGATCAGAACTAGTTAATGGTGTCTACCTTTGTTTTTACTAGCTGATATCCTGCCCGAATGCATGGTGCATTTTGATAAATTTTGTAAGAAATTATTTATGACCCATTTATTTCATGAATACTTTGTCTTGATGGAAAACCTTATAAAATTAATTTTTTACCATTTTTGATGTTTGGTAGCATTAAAAAAAATTGGTTAATGGAAAATTATCCTTAGTCAACAGGAAACCTTAACAAAAATAAGACTTATTTTCTATAAGCTGTTTTCTAAAAAAAAAAATTTGGAAAATTATCTGTCCTGTGCACTGCATCACTCCTATAAATAATTCTATTCTTTTGTGTGCAGGAAACAAAAATTAATTTCATACTAGGTTGGTCATAGAGCAGAGTAATTTTTAGGTAATCTGTACGGAGAATGGTGCTCTCTGAGAATGGTGCTCTCTTTTCTTACATTCGTGGTGGGGTTTGCTTATTAAATTTATGGTAGGGTCTATTATAAATGTGAGGAGGGAGTACTATTTCACTGTACTCTGAAACTACCTAAGAAGCAAAGCTTGTTTGGCAATGGCTGTAACGTCCTCACTTTCATAGGAATCATAGCTGGCTTTGAATGGGTAACCTTTATCATCACTGGGTGGGATAATAATTCTATTCTCTTTGCTGTTCATTCAATCGGCATTCGTTGGCATGGGGAGATTGTTAGGACATTACACACTCAACTTCAGAAAATAATTCTATCCTTTTTATACACAGCTCCGCCCCTGGTTAGCCTTATTGTCCCCACTTTCCTTTATGACTTGTAGATTCAGGTTCATGCTTATTTCTTTATACGGATAAATCCATGACCACCTAGATGGGGTTTTCTTTTTGAGATTGATCTTGATCTTCCTTCCTCATCCATTGTAAAGGGGTTTGTGTTCATTTGTTAGTCTTAGGCTATTTGTAAACTAAGGATCTCAAAAAAAAAAAAAAAAAAAAAAAAAAAAAAAAAAAAAAATCAAACTTTAACTCCTCAGGACCACCAAAAAAAAAAAAAAACCAACAATAATGCTAAATCAAAATGGATTACCTTACAAACCACTGAAGTCTTTCCTGCGCTCCAGCTACTCCCAATGAGTAAATTTATGAGATGCACAAATGAATAATTATCAAAGAAATAGATTGGAGCTATTTGCAAGGTTGAGGCAAATAAGTAATCAAAATCTTAAATTTTTTGTATGGCAGAGTAGACATATTTAGCATAGGACATGATCTTAGATGCTTTAGACAGTCTCCAACGTGCCACTAACACCTCCTATTGTCCTCATTAGCGTGCCACATGACCACTTCCTCTTATGCAAGTTATGGTTTCCCATAAGGAATACAGTTTTGAGTTCAGCATGCAATAATAATCAAAACAGCACTCTTTTACAACTTCTAGGATCACTGTGACCTAAAAAACATCTACAATGTTCGTTGGCCTTGAATCGTTTCTCACTACCCTTTTTCCTCTGCAGATTTTGTAACAACAAAAAAATGAAGGCCAATTGTCTTTTTTTTTCTTCTAAATTTGTTCTCTATTTAGAGTGTAAAATGTTCTAACTATTAATTAATTGCTTAGGATACAAAATCCATACAAGATTACAGCCCAATTTTGAAGAACTTTCTTTTCAACAGTTAAGTACAAGTTTAGATCAATACAAAAATTTCTGTTAAGATAGCTATTCATATGAATGTAACTTATCATTGTAGTGGCCCATTAACTTAACTATTAAGTTGCCTGTGCGATGCACAAATAATTTTATAATATTTTATGTAAGACAGTTTTGGATAGTATTGTACATATATTATAAAGAAAAAATAAACTAAATTAGAGTAAAAAAAACATATATATTTTGATATATTAAAAATTAGTTTAGTAGTTTCATTGCATATTTGAAATGAAAATATTCCCAACTTCTATTGATGTTTTTGAACTATATTTTTATTTTGGTGTCTAGAAAAAAAAAAAAAGACCTTACATTTCACAATAAGAAATCTCTCTTTGTCAAGTTGATGTGATAATAAATGCAATTAGTGAATTTCAAAATCATAATAAATAAATAAATATATAAATTAATTTATTGTGACTAGGGAGGCATTAGTTTGTAAAGATGCAGCCTCCCTACAAAAAGTATCACTCTACAGTAATATGGCAGATTTTTTAGACAGCCTTTGCGAAGTGTTTGTCTTGCATGTGTGTCACTCATGGACTCATGGGTATTGTAAGTATTCCAAGCCCACGTTTGAAACCTTTCTCTTGGGCTAATGGGTGGGCTTAAAAACTATATTTTGACCTTCAAATGACAGTCCTTCAAAATTCCGAATGAACCTTACATCTGGACTTGGGCCACATTGTGGTAAAGACAAAAATAAAGTAACGGGCTTAGTATCCTTTGGGCTTATTTCCTCTTCTTGGGCTGCATGTATTGGACCTATTAAAATGAGCCATATCAAGCTTTTTATCTTTTGTTTCAGCACCACATTTTTTTTTTTTTTTTGATGAACTTCAGCACCACATTTTAACAAACTTTGATATGTTCAAAATAAGACAGGCAACACCGTTTTGAACTGACTCATGGAATGAGCCATTGAATTAGATTATGGTAGATTATACAGTAGGCTTATAATAAACTTAATCAAAAAATTAATTGCTCGATTTTATTCTTTAGTGAAGGTATTGAACTTGATCACATAATTTAGTGAAAAACTACAATTAACCAACCCTCATTGTATGTATTTGGGTTTTCCTAGCAATTTTCAACTTTAATTTTTTTTTTTTAAATATTAAGTATTTTTAACACACACATGAAGAGACATCTTAAAGAAACTTAGAATTCATTCAATCAAATATGTTGAATTAAGGTGGATAACTACAATTAACTCAAAAAAAAAAAAAAAAAAGGTTTGCCAAAATTATGGAATATTTTCGTAACTGCGTCCATTATCCTAGGCAAGACAACCATGATGCTTAAATCTAAATTTGAACAATTAAGGCAATGGAACAAAGTATTTCCCAAAACAATATTACAATCATGCATAAATTACACCATCACTTGACTAAAACCAAATTGATTAAAAAAACCACAACAAACCACAGACCATCCTCACTTGCGACAGATCCTAGCAGTTGGCATGGTAACACACACCGGGGCATAGGTTTTCCTAGCCTCTGGAGTCCCTCGTTTCGGCTCTACCGCCACTGCAATCCCGGCAACGGAGCAAACAGCGGCTGCTGCAGCAGCAAACACCAAGTCCCTCCTTCCATTGTTGCTCTCTTTCTCTGTGTCACAATTGACCACCTTCACTTTTTCCCCTTCAGCTCCCCTTGCAGCATTTGTGATGACAAGTCTCCGGCTGGTGGCGGCTGCCGGAGAACGGTTGGCAAGGGTAGACCCACCAAGCAAGGAGGATGTCATGGTGATTGAGGCCATTTTTGCAATGTGACAAAGGTACTTACTGTTTTTGCTTGGCTATATGGTTTGTGTTTTTTTTTCCTTCTATGGTTTAAGAGTTGATGAATTAAGCATAAGGAGGGTAAGTAACAGGAAGTGAGCTAGTTGGAGGGCCATCCAATATCTTATCCTTAAAAAAAAAAAAAGTATTGACCAGTAGCTTAGTTCCACGTAGCATGACATATCCAAGAGGGAATTTGTGGCTTTGAGACCTCTGTATTGTTCTGAGTTAGAAAGTGAGGACCGATAGTTTTGGAGATCTCCTTATGAAGATTGGTTGAGGATGTTAATCAAGGACATTATGTGGTCTAAAATTAGGGATTAGTGCACTCTGTGCAATTCATCTCTCAAAACACAATTTTTTTTTTTTTTTTTACCATTTTTACTTTTTAACTTTAACCCTTTTTCCACTTTTATTTATTTATTTATTCAAGAACTGAGATTAAAAGTTATTTTTTTAACTCTCAATCTTAATATTTAATAGCTATGGCTATTGCATTCTACAACACACACACACACATTCAAGTTCCCTTTTTTTATCACTTTTTTATATATTCAAGAATTGAGATTAAAAGTTATTTTTTCAACTCTCAATCTTAATCTTTAATAGCTATTACATTAGGTGCAATACCACCTAATCTCAATCCAAAAATTAGAGACCCTAATCTCAATCCTTAAATTAGAGACTTTCACATTCGTAATTTTACAGTTTCTCTAAAGTGTGCAAGATAACTTTAATAAAAGATTCTTAAAATTCTATCAATTTATTTTAAAACAAGTGAATTAAATTTTACCACGTCAGTATTTAAACAAATATTGACTATCGATATTTTGATACATTCTAGCTTGATTTCGTAGCGCTTTGAGTCAGATTCATCTAGTTAATGAGAGGATAGTCACTAAGCGATTTCATTGGATTCAAACTACGTACTTGCCTTGCATTGAGTAAACTTGGTATATATAAATTGAGCTACATTTCAATTGAAAAATCCAGCAAGTATATACTTGATTGAAAAGAACTTTTAATAAATTGTTACATAATATAAATAATTTCTTTTCCATGGAATTAGTAAACATTAATAAATTACTAGATACCATCAAAATAGATTAGCGATTACAATTTTGGTCCAAAGTTAAGCCATCCAAGAAAGAGTCAGGAATTAAATATTTAAATGTAAGCACTCACACACGCTGATAGAGAAAATTTTGATTATCCACTGATGAATGTGGTAAATATTGTTCCGCGAGACCAATGGGGCCACGCTCTAAAAAAATTGCTCATGATATGAGACAAGATACAATTAATAGTAACATCAAATTCCAAATAGAAATACAAATTAGGCATATAGTACCTCCTGTTCTCTCAATTTATATGGAGTGGGAAGCAAGCTATCTATATTCTCAAAAAGATCATCACGACCGGATAGTGGCTCCGCAACAGGAGAATCCATGACAGAGTCAGGAATTGCAACAAGGGTTTCCTCAAAAAATGATTTAATTGACTACAATGTTTTTAAAATTGTGTCAGAAACTTCAAGCAAAAGAAGCAATTAAAAACAAAAAAATTAAATGAAGGAAAGGATTTAATAATGTATGCAGAAGATCAGAGAGCAAAACACTCTTTGCATTAAGATAAGCAGCTAGGCCATTAAACACTCTTTGGATTAACCCTCCTTTTAGCTCCAAAGATGTATCCAACAGTGTTCAGTAAACAAAGAAACCACATGAAACGAAACGATGCAATAAACATGTAAATGAAATTAAGGTGTGGAAATGACTTTTCTAACAGCTAGATACGGGGATCAGAAGAATAATTCGGGGTTTATCTCTTCAGAATTTCAGTTGACTAACATCTTGCAATTTAGATTTCTTTTAGAAATTATATTTAAACTCTATAATTTATGGATGATTTCACATTAAACCCTATAGTTTCAGTTCTAAACAAAATTGTGAACTTTTAACACATGATCCAGTAGTTTTTAACTAAACCAGTTCAGATATAAAACTGAATAACTAATCCAAGCTTTTCTAATTCGCTGAGATGATGTCCATGGAGGCAGCTGACCCGTATTTGGTAATAGCTAGTATGGATGTCAGAAGAATGCTTTGATATATATCCCCAGAGTTTCAGTTCAGAACATTTTTTTTTTTATGACTAGAGTTTCAGTTCAGAACATCTTTTCTGGAATGCATCTTTGTTTTTTTTTTTTTTTGGTTTAAGTAGTAAGAGATATATATCAGAAAAATGAGTCACCCAAGTATACAGGAAATATACTGGGGTGAAACAATCAGTTAACAAAAATTGCATAAATCTTTTCTGGAACGCATCTTTACTTCTTAGAGGTTGGAGCATTGACTGTAACCACTTTAGCTTGGGCCCAGCTGACACCAAAATGGCAGTATGAGTACCAACTACCAACAACAATTCAAATTTTATCCTAGGTTTTATTTTCCTTGTTGATGAAACTGCCTCAGTAAATCTTGAGAAATAATCACCCGACTCCTCAGTTGACACATCCAGGCTATCTCTTGGATAGGGAGAGATGTTTCACAGGCTTCTCCGGGCAGCCACTATTCAGAAGCAACAGATGATGGCATGCAACTACTAGAATGAAATACTAAAATTCATACTAGCATAACTGGGTACTGTCCCATATTTGCAACTTAACACACCCAACTCAATAGGTGTCCTGGAAAAGGGACCAAGGAGCAACAGGTTACGAATGACAAAAGCAGCATTGGGGGCAAAGAAAGGGGGTGTGGGGGCTTGCAGTGGGGCATTGCATCTGATTATCTTCCATGGACACCCAAACCACATTGTCATGCGATGGTTGGGTCTATAGACATAAGTGGTGGTGTGAGAAGGGCATGCTGTGTGCATACTGCACATAAACAGAGTCAGATAAAAAAGCCATGTTTCAGGGTTGTGGCTTTTTCTTCTCAAACTCATGCTGTCCACAAATAATTGTAGATATTTATCTTTTGCATCTTCCTAACTTTCTATATGCTGTTTTGCTTGGACTATAAATGAAGATAAAAATAAAGCAGTCCAAGCTAACAGATATGATCTACCATACAAAATTGGAACAAGTAGAGCAAATTATGCAGATGGTTTGGTAACATTTGACCACAACTTTGTATATCTTTCCTGGATAGTAACGGACCATTAAGAACCTTTTCTACAAAGCATTGAAAAAAATCACTTGTAATAATTGAAATACCTTGCAATTTTGGAATGCAGCATCTGCTTTGCGCTTCCACAGGCCATTCCCAGGCTCCGAATAGAAAAGATGAAGTAAAGGCTGCAACAGGGTTTAAGGGTCATTTAAAAACACAAAAACATTTTATGGGTGGAAGGAAAAAGCTAAACTTGATCAACACTAGGCAAAAAGGCTATTCCATGCAAGTTGGGAAAGACAATGGAGAGGGAAAACATAAGGGCAACAAGTAGGGAAAGATGATATAGACATGTCTTTAGTGGTGTATGTATAGCAACACAATATTGAGGGATTCCTTTTACAAAAATTGTTTTGCACTTCCAAATATATCCACAATGGCCACTTGCAAACATTGGACCTCACAAGGCAACAGGTAGCTAGTGACAAGGGAGATATACTGGATCAGCATAGCAGCAATGGCATTGATCTGTCTTTTTGGCATCTAAATGACTTATATTTGGCATGTGGATTGATAAACAGATGCTATCAAGTTAGGGCAAAATACCAAATTCCACAAAATGGCATTATTCTAGGCAACATACATCCAACATACACATATTTATCAATTCCCGCACAATTAAGCATTTACTGCCAACTTATTTAGTGGGCACTAGGTCCTGGGTTCGACTCCTGCAACGGGAGCACCTATGGATTATTGGTGAAACACTGGCTTAGTGTTCATTGATGCCCCTAGTGGGGCTAGGGTAGCTATTGCTCACTAAACGTGGTGGGTAGGATGCCACTATGATCATGCCCAGGTAGGGAAGCCAAGCCACCTTTGGTCACCACCTCCTACCCTTTTTCTTCCAGGGGGAAAAAAAAGCTGAAATCCCGACATTTATTATAATCATAGAGACAAAAGATGTATATTCCCATGCAATATAACAAAAGCATAATAATCCGCGCACATGACTGCAATAGAACAGTGGTTCATATATCACACAGACACCGATTCTGTTTTATTCTATGTCCAGTTGTCCCCAAAACATAAGGTCACATGGTAAATCTTACTAGATAGCCACATAGTAAATCCCTACCTTCACCACGTCCCGTACATGTGGCTTAATTCCATATTTTCCCAAAACAGAATCGCCATACACTTGATATTTCTCCAGTATCTAAAGGAACAGAAATTATAAACTGTTAGAGAAGTATATCAATCAAAGAAAATGAGATGCATCCATTTGAGAGACAAGCCTGCTAATGACCTGACGTCGTGTAATACCACTGCTTGGCGCACCATAAATTACAGAATCAACATGTCCCAAAACCTGCCAAGGGCTGAAACAAAGGGTAAAGTGTTTAGTCAACATATTCAGTATCAACATAGAGAAATATGATAGAAACATCTCAACCCAAATGCGAAAAGAAAACCTCAGAGAGAAAAAAACATTAGCATAATGCTCACCACACTGCTGATGTGAGAACCCATTCTACAGCATACCAATATGTATCATTACTATATATTTACATAAGAAACTGTTAATACTATAAATTTCTGGCAATGCCTACTTGGGGTCAACAGTTGTCAGAATCTTAAAATGCACAAAATGGTAATTTCTTCATGGAAAATTATGTGTCATGGATATGTATCACATCTTGACAACTTTATGATACTTGCCATGAAAATGTATGATCCTAGTACTCATGATACAAGAAAAATACAAATTTTAGGTAACTTTAAAAGACAAGTTTGAAGTCAGCTCTTTCACTGTTCACCTACCCCCCAAGAAAAAAAGGGGTTCCTATTATGCAGAATTTACTATAAGACTAACAAAAGCATCAGAAAGTTCCATTTTCTTTCTATTTCCTAGATGCACTGGCATGTTAATCATTTTATATTTTACTCTTATAAACCTTGTAGTTTACTTTAAAAATAAATAAATAAATCTTAACTGATGGAGAATTCTACACACATAATAAATATTCCATGTACTTCCACACCCCTCCCCCCCAGCGGTGCAGCAGCGCTTTCTTATAAAATTATTTATTTATTTATTATTATTTTTTTGATGTGGAATCTCACCGAGGCAGGGCCCTTTGGACCCAACCCTGGGGAGTAAACTACGGAAACACAAGCCTCCACCCACTAGTGAGGATTGAACCCAAGATGTCTGGGTCTACAGCTCATCCCAAGCTTCCAACCACAAGGAGGCACCCTAATTGGTTCTTATATAATGCTTTATTTACCAAAGAAAAAATGAGATATATGCAACAATATACTTCATGTACAGACTACAAATAACACATTAGCATTTATATAATCAAAGTATATTGAAAGTAATACTTAATGGTTCTGTATTAGACATTAGATTCTGAATATTTGATGCATAATTTTGCATGAAAAATCAGCAGTGCTTGTTTTCCAGAAATTATGTAATTCATGCACATATTTTTCCAATTATGTAAGAATTTTAAGCATATTGAGCAACATACACTAATACAACAATAACTAATAAGGAGAATAAAAGATATCACTGTAGGCAAAATACATTATTTGACAATTATGTGTACCTTGACCTCATTAAATCACTATGGTTAAGGATGACCAATGGCAAGGAGAAAATGACATTTGACATTCCTCCAGATTTGAGGGACAATGGTTTAGGAATTTTCTTGTAAATTGAATTAAGTTTTGGCTTTAACTGATGAAGGCTAGAGAATCTATGGTATCTACCCATTTTTCACCATTAACAAAGGCCTGTTAAGAAAGTGAAGTAAGAGATTCACTCCATGCTTGCCAGGTTGCAGGGTTTAGTTTGCTAAGTGTAGAAGTAGTCATGGATTGGAAGTAATAAGGTTACTCAGTATTTCTAGGAAATCCAAAGAGTTTGGATGGTTTAACAACCCAATTGACACCCCTGCCAGGATTTTAAGCACTGCAATCTCACCCCTTATGCCTTTTTCTATGGAATTAAGAAAAAGAGTGCCCATGTCCTTCGGGTGATTGAATCTGAGACTCCATTATCTAAGAAAATGATAGAATTACACATGATGAACTGGATTTCAAAGTTCAAGCTGTTTAAAGGGAATATCAAAGAATGTCATACAACTACCTATTTTGAGAACTTCATAGTAAGCAACTTTGTTAAATAAAGATAGCATTGAGGATCTTCTGCAAGGTTGCCTCACCTCCTGTTCTCCCTCTCAGACCCCTATATCAAAAAACTAATTTGCATGTGTGTGTCTGCGTAATTTATTTTTCAGACACTAATTACAACTTGATTTTACAATTGACTTAGAACTACCATGTTTGTTGTCATTCCATCTTCTTTTATTTTTTTTAATTTTCTTTATCAGTAAATATATTTGTAAGCATAACATTTGCAGTCTACAATGATTTTATGATGACAGTTTAAGCATACAGACTATATACTCAACTGCTCCTACAAAAATATTAAACAATACAATGAATTCGTGAAGCCACACAAATCTGAGGGTTGAAACTCACTAGGCAACAGCCAAGAGAATAAAGAGCTGACCAAAATAAAATTCTCAAAATTGTTCATAACACATACTTATGGTATGCAGCACGTCCAACCATTACACCATGAGCTCCTGCCCTTCGAGCTGCATTGACCTATAATTTAAAGGCCCATGAGAAAATAAATAAAAATTGAAGTATCGGAACATTCAGTAACAATTTAGAAGTAGCAAATTCCATAAAATAAAAATTCCTCAGTATACTACCTGCTTTCTTTGGCCTCAGCCTTTTCATGTTTTCATTTTTAATAAAATTCTTTACTTATTAAAAAAATTTCAATAAAATAAAACTGCTTGAAGCAAAATTTTGCAGCTGTGAGCTAGCAAACCATGTCAAAAGTAAGAACCAAAGATTAAAGCAAATATAAGGACAAAAGAACAAATTTTACACCAGATGCATGCAAGCAAGCATTTTTATATATAAATGTTAGTAAATTCATAGTAAGCATTTACACCAGATGCATGCAAGTATGAAATTAATAGCATAACCTTTCCGCTTATTTTTAAAAAGGAGATAAGCATATAGGATAGAGATGGTCAAGAAGAAACAAAATTTTGGTAATCATTAGGTCATGTTAATTCTTTTAAACCAACAAAAATTATCAACTTATGAACTTAAGGGAATTTTTTATAGATAACAACAAATTCAATAACTATCTGCATAAAAATTAAACAACAAATTTACACTATTCTGAGTTCCAACAAATGCTTCCAGACTCAAAAAACTAGCAATCTAGTTTTCCTGTGAAATCAAGATGATGGGAGTTAGCACATATCTAACACTCTCATATGTTCCAACTACAAAGAAAAATTTTGTTTGTCTGTTCTTTGTCATTAGATTTCACAGAATCACTTCACTCTTGTGCATAATTCTTTTGTAATTCTTTTAGATTATGTTGTGTTCATCAACATGGGCATGAAGTAACCTCTTCTTTTACTAAAATATCATTACTTATCAAAAAAAATCTATTGACAAAGAAGGGATAAACAAAACCTCACTTTAGATGTCAACAGATAAGCAAAGAATAAATTCATTTATAATTAAAATATTCAATGGCAAAAACAAACTGATGTAACAAGGTAGCCTAAAGCAGAAAGTTTTTTGACAATTCGATAATTGGAGGAGGGGAGATTTGAACCCTAGATGTCTCATTTGAAAACAACAGGAAGTGCCAACCACTTGAACTTCAAGGCTCGTGGCTAGCCTAAAACGGAAAGTTAAATAAAATAGGTTCAAAAAACCTCTAGCCAGCTGACTGTTATGGAATAAACTCATGTCCTGTTAACGTAGGGTCAGTTACTGATTTGAATGAGATTTTTCTAAACGAATGGTCATGTAAAATTCATTCATTAAGGTTCCATATAAGCTATGTGAAGGCCCAACTATAGATGTGAACTGAGGCAACACCTACATCTAGAATGTTAAATTGATTCTTTTCTAATCTTTGTATGGAGTCACAAATCTTGGAAAAGCTTGAAGATACAGAGGTGAAAATCACTTCCACTGGCTTTTATTGAGGTTAGGAATCCTGTCTCAAATCAATTAACTTTTAGCTTGTTAACTCTAGCAAAACATGTTTTCTAGAAATCCTATATTGATCTTCAGTGGACCCTGTTTCTGCAAACCCTGCTTCCTAACCTCCCCTTCTCCCCTAAAGAAAAAGAGAAGATAACTCTCTGCCTGGTAGGCATATCTCCCAGTCCACCTTGGTGTCTGGGCCCAAGGAATTGTTCCTAACCTATCCAACGAGATACAGACAAAAGGGTAAACAGAAGAAATAGCCTTTTATGGACATATTTGGCACTATGCTAGCTGGAGGAAAAAATCCTAAAGCATGAAAGTCATGTGGACACAAGCAAGCAAGTCCACAAGATGAGGTACCCAAGCAAGGACCTCAATTTTCATTAGTAATGCAATAGTCTCTTGAGGGAGGAGTTCAGAGGCCTTATAGTCGGGTTATTCTTTTTTTTTCATGTGAACAGAACCTATGTATGTGCATATGTACATGCATTGTCTGTAAGCATTTATAAATGCATACTCATGTGTGCTAGATAACATTTTTTTAAATACAGGTGTACACTAACAGACCTCCCCCCCCCCCCCCCCCCCCCCCCCCCCCCCCCCCCCCCCCCCCTCCGCCCCCCCCCCCCCCCCCCCCCCCCCCTCCGCCCCCTCCGCCAAGAAAAAAAGAAAAGAAAAGAAAAGAAACACTTAGTTGACAATGGCTCACCTCATCAACACAATTTATGCCTCCATTGATTGTAAACCTTAAGTCTGGAAAGTCACGCAACAGACCATAGAAGTACTCATATCTGCATAATTAAATGAAATATTTAGAAAAAGCATTCTGGAATAAAGCTAGAACCAAAAAAAAAAAAAACTTAACCAGGAACTTTTAAAATTTACTAAAACAGCAAAATAATTAAGTACATACTTCAAGGGAGGAACACTTCGATTCTCAGCTGGGCTAATGCCATTGAGCATTGCCTTCCTCGAATGTATTATGAAATGTCTAGTTGGTGATAGAGAAGATACTTTGTAAATAAAATCACCTGAAAAGGGAAAAGAACAATAGCAGCCAAAAATTAGGACGCAACCCTGGCAATTCCAATGTAAGATACCGAAAAAAGTATCACCTAAAAAAATCACAGGTACAATATCAGATAAACAGCGACAATGCAACTTAGCTAGATTAATTAAGGCTTGATTTAATGGCAAAGAACATATATATATATATATATATATAAATTTGTTAAGTAAAAGGAAATCAATAAACAGCAAAATTTTATTTGCATATTTACAGTAATGATGCATAATCAAATTCCACATAACTCAATGCCAGTCTATTCACATTACAGTCAAATGCACCCATGCTACAATAATTAGAAGATTTTGAGCTAATAACCCCATGCTACAATATGAAAAAAGATTCCACATAACTGAAAGCATGATTATTTGCATGACATTCAAACGCACCCTTTAAGCATGCAAAGGTTGGAGAGGAATTTTCGGATTAAAGCATGAAAGCACAAACTTTGGCCCCGGTTTATATTCGCCATTTGTTCCTTGTAAATTTATAAAAGAAAAATAAAAAGTTCCAAACAAACTTTCAACTTAAATAGGTTGCTTTTAACTTAAACAGAAAAAAGAATGTTCATAAGAGGACCTTACAGAGCTCATTGTATGAGTCATGATCATCGACACCAATTCGACATTTAACACTAACAGGAACATCTGTATTAGCAGCAATTACTGACATAGCCTCACCCACAAACTGTCCTTGTAAACAACAAATGTATATATCAGAGCAAGCTGACAAAGAAAACTACTGTCTAGAGAGGTTGCACTCAACAAAGTAATCAGCATAGTTGCCAAACCTTTGGATCAAGCATAAGACGAGCACCAAAGCATCCATGTCCAGCTACTTTTGGACTAGGACATCCACAACTGGTAAATAGTAAAAGGTCTTAGTTCAGTGATCAAAAGGAAAAAAGAAACTTAGAAATATGGCACAAAATATTGTACAAACTTGAAATTTATTTCATCGTAGTGGTATGGATTAGCAAGTTCAGTAGCTTTTGCCAAGTTTTCCAAATTGTTCCCACCAATTTGAAGCACAATAGGATGTTGCTCTGGAGAATACGCCAAGAATCTGTCCTGAGCAGTATAAACAAAAAATAATAACAAATAAAGAATCAGAGGTATTGAGATAGCAAAATATCAGATCCACCAGATATTTGGGTGGGTGGTGTGGAACTGTGGAAGGTGAAGTATGAACCAAGAAATCCAATTTTTTTAGAATGAGTTGAGGGTGTAGGCATTATTGGTAGAGACGGAGTAATATGTTCATGGCAGTAATCATTCAACATAAAAATGGCAAACTAATAGATGGAACTAGCAAAGCCTAAATAGTTCCTCTTACTTTTTACTTCATTTCCCCTTTTGTAGTAGGCTTATAACAGGAAGATGAGCAATAAATTGTAGGATATGAAGACAGAAGGAAACTACAATCATAAGATTTTAATGTTCTTGACATATTATATATAAGCTGATACCATTACGTCAGAACCTTTGAAAATCCAATAAAGATGGAAAACTACTATTTACTCTCACTTTGACATATATTGACATTTATTTGAGGGATTTGGCAGGAAATCCATGAAGAACAGAGACCAAGAGAAGGTCTATAAACATTGAGAGAAACCAGAAATGAAGCACCGTTATATCTTAGATGGTGTAGATAGAGGAACTTGTATTAAATGCTTTTAAATCTCGATCCCAGAACTTCACCCTCCAATTCTTATGGAAAAAGTAGTTGTCATTTGAGCTAGAGCTAATTGACAAGCAATCAAATATATAATATAACACCAAATCTATAGATTTTAAAGAATCACCTTCATAATTTCACATGCTTCATCCTACAAAGTCACCTCCTTTTAAGTTCTAAATACTTTGGTTATTGACAATATTGGTAATACTTCTTCAAGCTCCTTCAAAAGGCAAGTCTTTAACTAACTTACCAGATTATCCTTCTGATAAACAATTGTTTCTGCTGCAAGCATCTCTGTGTAGAGCCACGCGTGTTTTGATATGAGCCGCGCAAGAGTCCTATAATGATTATCTGTCCAGTCCATCATTGGAGCAATACTGCCAATAATACACTAAAATCATATTAACTTCAACGATCAATACTCTAAATAGTATTGAGCTATCAAATAGAAATGTATGAAACCGCACCTAAACCAGGGAGGAAGATACTGCCCGACAACCATCACAGCATCTGCAAGTACTTGATCTCTTTGTGTATAAGTAGACGGTCCTCTTGATTTGGTAGGATTTCTCTGAAAAATATTGGAAGAAAATATGCTGTGTTTTTTAAGGATATTTAAATAAATAGGAGTAGATGAAGCTGGTAAAGAATATCCAGTTAACTTCATCATCACTCTAATCAGACCATAGCCTGCTCCAATGGGTACCTATCCATTAAATAAAAAACTATACCCACATGAGACAGTAGATAAATTATAAATAAGATCAATGTTGCTGAATCAATACAAATTATTGATGGCATCCTACAAAGTCCTAGATGATCATATACAATAAAGGAAAATTAAGTCGCAGACTTAACTACCAGTATCATGACAACAAAGCAGCACTTGGAATTCCATGTTTCCCTTTGAAGGAAGTTTTTAACTTAAATAAAATATGGCTTGCAGTTTTGTAACTAGAAAGAGTTCAAATGTAATCAACTGAAATCAGGAAAGAAATTCCTGATTAAAAACCAAAGGAGTCAACTGTGAGTCTGTGATACCCTGAATTATGTGAATTGGATTAAGTAGGTTTGTGTTACGCGAAGGTGCGCTAAGTCCTACATTGGTGTTCATTAGGTCAAACTGGGCTATATAAGTGATTACAAGGAGCCCTAGTTGTAACTTGACTAGTTCTTTTGGCGTAAAAACACAGATTTGGCTAGTGCCTTCCTCGGGTTGCAAAATCAACAATCAAAATGGTCTCTTTTTGATGTGTAAATTGAGCAGGACAAATCCATATCAGGGCCAAATTGAAGTTTGTGTAGCTTACTCAATACCAAAAAACACTTCCAAAGCACCCAAACAATTATCCAAAAAAAAAAAAAGACCCACTGCAACTTTTTCTAGACACTAATTCCAGACCCAATAAACAAAGGCCAAAGAAGAAACTTTCTATACCATTCACAATGGAAATAACATCCATGTAGTAAAAACAAGCACAAAATTAACATGAATGCAGGCTAAGAATATTAGAATACCCCTTAAAAGGTTTTAAATTTTAAACATAAACCAATTCATAGATTACCCATTTGCTTGCATAGAAAAACAAATGTACAAATCTTAGACCAAAAAATGGAAGAAAAAAAAAAGCATTTTTTCAAACAGTTGGTGGGCATGTATAATTACACAATTATACATATATCCATATACACATGCAATATATGTGTATGCGTGTATGGGAGATAAGGGTTTACATGGAGGAATAAAGTCGCGTTGAGAGGAGCTTCTTTCACCTTAGAGAGAGAGAGAGAGAGAGAGAGTTTAGAGGTTGAGTTTGAGAGTTTGAGAAAGTGTGGTTTTTTATATTGTGCTTTATCCGCGGCAAATATTAGATGATGAGTGAATGCAAAATGCAAAGAATTTTATGTTGGGCTGGGCCTTTTTAACCTTCTTGGGCTCATCTTTTGTGTTCTAGGGCTCAATTATACATATGGTCATTTTTAGATTAAAAAAAAGGAAAAGGAACAGTTTTTATACTAAACTTAATGAGATTCTTCTCATAGTCTCATGAGATTTATGATAAACATGGTGAATGTATTGACATTATAATTTTTTTTTGAGCTAAATTATATTTTTGGACTGACTTACCTTTTATTGATTCCTAATTTGTTTGAGATTATTGATGAAGTTTCTACTTTGCCCTTTTTTTCTTTTGTTTCTTTCCACCTTCATAAATTTTGTTATGTGATTCACCTAATTTGTTAAATTTCGTTATTGTCCAATAAGATAATTGAGTTTGAATTTCACCTATAACTATTATTAAAAAAAAAATTATGTCTTGGCTTGATAGTGTAAAGCAATACTCATAAAAAAAAATGCCAAATATTTAAAATCCAATAAACAATTAGGAAAAAAAATCATTTCAAATGTGATGTTGATCACAAACATCAAGGAGAGAATTTCCTTTTGTGCAGAATTAGTGTTAGTGCAATGTCACTTTGAGGCCTAGGAACTTCTTAAAATTTCAAGTATACATTATGAATTGAGTGGTTTACATTGTATCATGTCATCCATTGCTCAAAGTAAATTTCAATCCATTTAATTGGTAAAGTCTATTATAATTAAATAAAGAAATTGGTAATAAAGAATTAGCATCATTGAGCAACATCATAAGCTTTTAATCTTATCATCTTTTTCTTTTCTTTTTTTGGTTGAGAAACAAAGCTTATCATCTATATATAAACAAATGTTAATTAATTTTCTTTAAAATTTATTTAAGTGATAGATAAATTATCAAAATCTATGCACTCATTTAATAATAAACAGTCTAAAATTACAAGAATTTTTTAATTGCCTTAAAATATCTCTATTACAACAATACTAATATATAATGGGCCTGGCCTATATCAAGCTCGGCCCATTATCTCCAACGGATATATGTGGTGGAAAACAGAACTACCTACCTGTCTTTCCTTTTATGTCTCACACTCTCTTATCAGTTCCCCACACTACTCCAATGGCTAGTCTAAGCTTCAACACCACCAGAATCAGAACCCCAACACTTCAATCTCACAAACCCATCTCCAAATTTTCCTCTCTCGCAAAACCCATCAAAGTCTCATTCACTTTCCTCACAAAACCTTCAAGAAGAAACCAACAAAAACTCCACCCTATCAGGTCTAGTTCTGTGTCAGAAAGCTCAGTTTTTGCACCGAAAGAAGTGGAATTTGATGATGATGATGAAGAAGAGGACGACCCAACTGCAGAACTGAGCTATCTTGACCCGGAAGCCGATCCCGGGAGCATTTCGGAGTGGGAGTTGGATTTTTGCTCTAGGCCTATACTAGATATCAGAGGGAAGAAGCTGTGGGAGCTAGTTGTATGTGACAGTTCTCTTTCACTTCAATACACAAAGTATTTTCCTAACAATGTTATCAATAGTGTTACTTTGAAGGATGCTATTGTATCAATAAGTGATGATTTGGGTGTCCCTCTACCGGAGAAAATCCGCTTCTTTAGGTGAATTTTTTGATTGTATGTATGGATTTTTGTTGTATGTATATCTACACAATTATGTATGTACAAATATGTGAGTTTTCAAATTGAATTATTCGATAATATGCATGAATTTTGTAGTGTGTACACATTTGTGTGAGTGTGTGTTTTGATTGATGTCTTTAACAATGGGTTGATTCTTTGTTTGAAGGTCACAGATGCAAACAATTATAACAAAAGCATGTAAGGAGCTTGGTATAAAACCTATTCCAAGTAAACGGGTGCGTATAGCCTTTCGTTATGATTTTTTTTTTACTTCTCTGTTTTTATCAAATTTTAAGTTCATTTTTTTTTTCATTGAATTTGTTGTTTATTGAGTTCAAAACCAAAGTTAGGTCCATGTTGTTAAAAGCAACTAGGATGAAGATTGGATCATGAATAGAAGTCCTAACTTTGATTGAATTGGATCACATTGCGCACAATAGGCATGGAGAATAAAATAACAGTAGGAATTGTAAATCTGTTAGGAGATTCATGAATTATTTCTTGAAACTATTGAGATGATACAAGTGAATACATATGTTATCAATGGGGCATATAGATTATAGAGTTTGAAACAATTCTCAAACATGATATGCTAGAAATTCTTCATGGCCATTACATGTGGGGTTCATGACAATTCTACTGATGGCCATAATATTACAAAGGAATTCTCTAGCAAGATTTAAGTCTAGATTTAATAGAAAAATCAAAATTTAATGGATAGGTGCATTGGATGGGAAATACAATGTAAAAGAGCTTGGGAAAGTATTAAATTGCGGGTACAGTTAGTGAATCATGGCATTCCAGTGTTTAGTTCAGCAAGGCTATTCCTAAGCACTCTTTCATTCTTTGGCTTGCTATTCAAAATCAATTGAGAATGCAAGATAAGATGCAAATGTAGGATACTAATGATTATTGTGCTTTATGTAACTCTGCTTCAAAAGATCACAATCAACCATTTTTCAATTGCTTTTATTCTGAAAATTTCTGGAAAACTTTATGTGAGAAGTGCAACTAGCCACGGATTACAAGGGATTGGAGTTATAGTATTCAATGGACGGTTCACACTCAAAGGGAAATCTTTTCCTAGGCTTGAGACTAAGATTATATTCTTCATTGCTGTGTTTTAAATTTAAGAGGGAGGGAAGCAAATGGCTCTTTGGCCTATTGGCACCTCCATCCTTGTGGTGGGTATACATATGGGGTTTGATCCCGGCATCTTCACTTGATGTTTAACCATGTTGCATAATGGGCAAGTTGAAGTAATTGACAAAAGTCCAAAGAGATCAACCATATCTTTGGCTCCAATGATCTTGGAAAACTTTATGTGACATCTTTAGTTTAGGTTGAAGCTTTTGATCTTTCTGCGTCCTTGTTTTCCTTTTTGATTGTCGTTAGCGTCATTGGGTTTTGTTTGTCTATTCAAGGGTATTGGGAAATGGTAAATTTAATCACTTAACCATAATTCTTAATTCTCTCTCATGTATAGGCCCAAACTCCCCCTTAAAGTGGGCCAACACGTGGGCTTTTTAAACTTTTAAAAGGGAGATAGAGACAAGATTTGAACTTAGAACCACCTGCTTTGACATTATGATGAATTACTGATTGGGGAAGGGTGAATTTTAATTATTTAGTGTGGGGGTTCTTTGTTGCATTGTAATCTCTTTCCCAACTTTTGAGTTATATTGCGAGTTTGTTTTGCCTAGGCTATACCCTTATGTTTTTCTATAGTTCTGTTTGCTTTTTGTACAGTCACCTAATTACCCAAAAATTCTGCTTTTTGGTTGAATTATTATTTTTTCAGTGCCTTTCACTACTTCTATGGCTGGAAGAACGTTATGAGGCTGTATATATGCGTCATCCCGGTTTTCAAAAGGGATCTAAACCGCTTCTAGCATTAGACAACCCTTTCCCAATGGAGCTTCCTGAGAATCTGTTTGGTGAAAAATGGGCTTTTGTCCAATTGCCAATTTCAGGTACAGCACAGCAGCTTTTACTTTCAATGATAATGATGGACGGATACTATATTTATGCACTCAACCCAGACTATTTTATGAAACATTCATATCTATGCTGCATTTTAAACTGCATAATAAAATTTTTATGCTATTATACATTAGTAGCTATCAGATATTAGATACTTTTGAAGATCCAATTTTAGCATGATGCCATTTCATTAAAGTGTCGCACAAAGAAGTCTCACTCAATTCAAAAGCGGATATAATGATTTTCTTTTTCAAGGTATTTCAATAGCCTCTACTGATCTTACTTTCCCATTTTCAGCTGTTCGTGAGGAGGTCTCATCCTTGGAGACAAGATTGGTGTTTGGTGCAGGTCTAGATTTGGATTTACTGGGAATTGAAATTGATGATAAGACATTAATTCCAGGACTGGCTGTCGCGACTTCACGTGCTAGACCTTTAGCAGGTATATATTCCTTTTTGCATCTTCACCTCTCATATAATTCTTAGTGATTTTATATCATGATCATTTTATTTGGTTTGTTTTACACTTTACTAATATGTTTTTTCACATCTTTTTGAAACTACCTCTGAAAACAGCACACATTGTTTAGCATGGCAGCTATAATCTGCATTCGGGATAGTCTTAAGAAATTTGATTCCTGCATGTAATTTTTATATACAAAGTCCAAGTCATAGGAAATGCATGGTATCAAAGTTCCTAATACTTGACTGTTAAGGTCTGGCATATCTTGCCATGGTAGGTAGCAATTATGCACAGCCCCAAATTAGTAGTGCTCGATGAGACCTGCTAGATTAATCATTGCAACAACCAAAAAGTTAAAAGTATTTCATTCTGGGTTTGAAGTGTAATCTGATTAATTTAGGTCCCTAATTACAAGTTAATTGAAATATACTTTTCATTTTTAAGATTGGTTCCAAAGCCAGATGGATAGTTTATGAGAGTGGCAAGAAGCATTATGCATTTTCTAATTCTTAACTGCTATAAGAGGATTCGTGTTGATAAGGTGCATTTGGAGTTCTAACCATAGTTAATCTTAGCCAATTTATATCAAACAAGCAAGAAATAGGATTCCTCACTTCACTACTTGCTCATCCACTTCTTTAATTTTGATTTAATGTCCATATCCAACTCTATATGGGTTGTGGAGCAATACTTTTTCAATTTGCTATCTCATTCCAAGTATGCCTTATGCACTTTTATGCTGCTTCTATGAATTGCAAGTATCATTATAAAAACCTTGTGATGTACTCTTGCAGCTTGGATGAATGGACTGGAAGTCTGTTCAATTGAGGCTGAACTTAGTCGTGCTTCCTTGATTTTATCTGTTGGAATTTCTACTCGGTATATTTATGCTACCTACAAGAAAACTCCTGTAACAACAAATGAAGCTGAAGCTTGGGAAGCAGCTAAAAAAGCCTGTGGAGGCTTACATTTCCTTGCCATCCAAGAAGACTTAGATTCGGATGATTGTGTTGGATTTTGGCTCCTACTAGACTTGCCACCTCCACCTGTATAATTTAAATTCTTAAATAAAAGAAAATACCTTGCTAACACAATCTCTCAAAATTATATCATTTCACACATCCTCATTGCAGAAATGAATGTGAATTTACGTTTTTCCTTTGTTCTTTTAATTTGTTTTGTGCCAGGTTTACCATTTGCAGTTGCATGTTATTTGACTTGGACAAAAATAAATATGATGCATTGGAGAAAAAGAAAACATACAACAAAATGCATGTCTTAGATGATTGTGAAAGTGGATGTCATTTCTCAATTCTTTTGAACTAATTAATTATTTGCACTTAAGTACCATTAATCTTCAAAACAAAAAAGTTGAAAAAAAAAAGAGTTGCTCCAAATAGGATGATTGCATTTATTATCCTCGCTCTTATCGAACTTGCAAATTAAAGTACACTATCATATGGTGCTTTCTTAACTTCTTTTCTGCTTCTCAACCTTATTTATCTTCCAAAATTTTTATTGTTAAGTAAAGAATAATAATCCTCCCAAGGTTGTTTGTCATTCCATCACATATTTAGTAGATTAATAGCAAATCATTCTGAGAGCGAATTTTATTCAAAACCATTGAAACGTGTTTTCATTGAAAGAAAATAGAGCATACCCGATAGGAACTTCTTTCTACAAAGTGATAATTAAAGATTTTGTTGTCACTTTTTCTTTTTTTTGGTTTCTCTTGAGCAATAGTGGTATTGGAAAATTCTAAAATTATTGCAAATTTTATAATTTAAAAAATATGCACAAACTAACTTGTTTAATGCAATAATAATACTTGTAACAGTTTTACAAGTGGACCAACTCGTAAGAATTAGATACTCTCGGAGTATAGTAAAATAATATTTTCTTCTCTCATGTTTATGGTAGACTCTACCATGAATTTTATAAGGGGCCCATTCACCATACTCCGAAAATACATAAGAATTACTCATCTATCCATAACTACTCTTTGATCATTAGTTTGCATGCATCATGATGTTAATATTGAAACTAGCTCAAACATAATTATATTTTCCACTTTCCACAATATGCCACTTTCTTTTTTCTAACTTCTCTATGTTCATGTAATGGCATCAATGAAGAGACCTTGGAAGGATTCTCTACTAACCTCACAAGAGTGCATATTCTCAAGAGACCTTGGAGTCACCATTGCTGGAGGGCTATCGTAGTAACAGTGTTTGCGCAATTTCTATGGTGGGAATTGTGAGAAGGGAATAAATAATGTTTCTTTGGGCGCCTTTAACTATTCTTCCTCATCCAATCCATCTGCCACTAACCAAATCTACAAAAATTCATAATGATTTTACTGTTTCTAAGGTTCAAAGTAGCTATATATTCTTTAACAATACAATATGAATATAATAGAACTCAAACAGTAAAAATTTCATAGACTTACCTTTTGAGAATAACTTATTGAAAATAGCAAATTACATTCAGAATTGTTGTTGAACGATTTGTTTAGCTTCAAAAACTCATCCTCTAGTATTGTAAGCACCTGAATTATGTTAGATTAAAAAGGAATCAGAACCTTGTTATGAATAATATTTTTTGCAACATATGCATGTAGAAAAAGAAAAGAACTCGTTCACTCCCATGTTTTACTAATTAAGAAGCACAAACACATTTACTAAATAGTCTTGTTGTTCATAGTGTTAGGACATATGTGATTTAATGTTAGGAATATATGTTAATATTTTATATAATTGGCTAATCCTTTGATAAAACGCACTTTACTTGTAATTAAGTAGATCTAGGATGTGTTTAATACTTCAAGGAATAAGGTTTCAAGTTCAAATGTTAAAGTCATGCAAGTCTGTCCAAGAAACAAGTGAAGAAGTGCTAGATTTTAAAACTCAATAGCTAGCTCGACAGCTAGTATCTATCGAGGTTTAAAAAGCTGTTGAAGCTTGATACTTGACAACTTCTCGATAGATAAGCTATTTGTCGAGATTTATGAAAAACACATTTTCAGCTCTGATTTTCATCCAATCTGTGGGTATATGTTTGGGCTTTCTTTTCTCATAACCCTAAACCTATATAAAGATTATTTTAAGGGCCATCAGAGGTTGCAACAGTTGCGCGAGTGTAGAGCAAAGTTTTGTTCTTGCAAATTGTGACCGGAGACAGAATTGACCCTAGTTCATATTTCTCTTGAGGAAGTTGTTGTGTTTGTACATCGTTGGGTTTTGTGACCAAGAAGTTTCGTGATCTTCATCGTGTGATGAACTGAAAAACTTTGCAGCCAACATCTTTCTCAAGTTGGTGATTAAGTCGCGTTCTGAGATCCGTGCATCTATTGGTTAGTCACGTACTGGGAGCTATGCATTAAAAGGAGAGATTGTCACTACAAAACAAGTCCAATTAGGTATTAGAGTAAGGGTTCAACTGTAGGTTGGTATAAGGTACTAGGATTCCTTTACTTGTAACCGCTTGTTTTGCTAATAGTGGATTCTCTCGGGAGTGGTGATCTTAAATTCACCAGGTGGGGTTTTGCCTCGGTGGTTTTCCCCATTCGTAAACAAATCACTATGTCATTTTATTTTTCGCTGCACTTTAAATTAGTTGATGATTTGTTTGTGCTGTCACGCATATTGTATGTTAATCTGATTAATTAATCAACTTGGCTAATTAATTGGTTGATTCATCACAATGAGTCAATACATTCTTGGCCTATCACATGAAATTTCTTCAACATCCCCCTTCCCAAACAAAATAAAGAGAAAAGAAAAACTTCTTGCATTTGCAAACATAGACATAGAGTTATAGATAGAAGGAGAAAAAGTGTTTGTAAGGCATGCTTAGAAGATTAAAAATAAATAATTCTTTGTCAAGTGTGTGTATTCACTGGTTGAAGGTGTACGAGCACTTTTCTCATAACATTGACGCAAAACCTATTTTTCCATTAATGTCAACCAAGGATTTGACAAGTGCTTAAATCTTAATATAAAGCAGAAACAATTGTTTAGAAAGGCAGAGTAGGAGATGGTGATAATGATATAGTTATGGTAACTTATATAAAAAGTTGGGAGCAAAGGAGGGAGAAAATCAAATTTATAAACTTACTAAGATAAGGGAAATAAAAACAAGAGATTTGAATGGTGTTCGGTACATTAAAGATGAAGTCAGAGAGGTGATGAAAGCCTCATGGCATATATGCTCGGTACACCACATACAAGCTCATGGTTGGCGTGACAATAATGGCATTGGTCGATATGCCACTGCTTGTTTACTAAAATCATCATAGATTATTAATGCTGCCAAAAATTACAAAGAAATTGTTAGGAAAATAAGAGGGAGTGAAAGAGAATTGGAAAAGTTATTTTGATAAAATTTGTTACGGAAACAACATTAAAGATTAAAGCGATTTAAGTAGCCCATTAGCCCAATGGAGGATAGAAACCATAGATTTGTCCAAAGAATTAACCATAGATTTGTCCAAAGAATTAGGATAACTGAGATAAAAAAAACGCATTAAAGAGGATGAATATGGGAATAGCCATGGGACTGGAATTTCCATTGAGGTTTGGAAGTGCTACGGTAATGTGGGTGTATGCTGGTTGATAGACCCTTTCAATGATTTTAAGTGTTAACAAATACCCATTTACAAGAACAAGGGGGATATCCAAAACTATAACAAACTACGTTGAAATTAAACTTACCAGTTACACTATGAAAATTGGAAAAGAGTGAATGAACATAGGTTAAGACATGAAACAATAGTGTCAAAGAATCAATTTGGTTCTATGCCGAGATGATCTACCATGATAGCTATTTACTTAGACGTCTAACGGAAAAATATAGAGAGGCATGTAAAGATCTTCATATGGTTTTCATTGATCTTGAAAAAATCATATGATAAGGTCCCTAGAGAGGTTATGTGGTGGGTTTTGGAGATGAAAGAAGTTCCTCTAAAGTATATTGAGTTGATTAAGGATATTTATGACGGGTCTATAACAAGTGTAAGAACAAGCGGAGGAATTACAAGTGAGTTTCCTATCACTATAAATTTGCATCAAGAATCAGCATTAAGCCTACATCTCTTTGCACTAGTGATGAATGAAATCACTAAATCGATTCAAGTGGAAGTCCCTTGGTTTATGCTTTTTACAAAATGATATAGTTTTAGTGGATGAAACTAGAAGTGAAGTTAATGCAAATTGGAAATTTGGCAAGAATCTAAAAGGTTTTTGTTTAAGTAGGACTAAAATAGAGTACAAGTAATGTAAGTTTAGTAAAAGTAGAAACAAAGACAAAGAGGCGGTAAAACTTGATGGCTAAGAGATACTAAAGAGAGAGAGTTTTGGATATATTGGATCAATAATTCATAAAGATTGAGAGATTGAATAGGATATAAATTATAGAATAAGAGTAGGGTGGATGAAGTGGAGAAGTGCATTAGGATTATTGTGTGACAGTAGAATACCTATAAAGCAAAAAATTTAAAACACTACTATACGACTAACTATTCTCTATGGTACCGAATGTGGGGCAGTTAAGAAGTAACATATCCAAAATGGATACAGTGGAAACAAAAATATTAAGGTGAACAAATGGGAATACACAGAAAGATAAAATTCGAAATGAGGAAATTTGTTTACTAGCTTCTATTGATGAAAAGGTAAGGGAGAGCCATTTGAAAATGATTTGGTCATGTTCAGAGGAGAACAAGTAAAGAACCAATAAGAAAGAGTGAATCGATCAAAGTTGAGGGAATGATAAAAGGTAGAGAGGCAAAAAATGACATTAGTAGAAGTAATTAAAACAATGTCAACTAGGAAAGTAACAAAAAATATGACTTCACATAGGATAGAATAGAGAAAAGAATTCATATGGTCAACCCAATCTAATTTATCAAGGATTCATACTTGACCCCAAATTTTACAATTAAGGTTTTGTTAAGTTTGGCACAAGCCCGACCTCTTTAAATTTTATTTTAAAAACTTGGACTTCACATAAGACTTTCTCTTGTATAAGCAGTTTCTCAAAAAAAAAAAAAAAAAAAAAAAAGGAAGAAGAAGAAGAAGAAGAAGAAGAAGAAGGAGAGTATAAGCGAAACTTGCCTCTTTAAATTATTTTGTTTGTAAGACTATTTTAAAAGTGTTTGGAGATGGGAAATTATTGTTGTACACATGAAATGAAAGTGCACACAATTGTACACAAAAAAGCAAAATCATTTTAAAAAAAACAATTTTAGTTATAAATTTGAAAAGGTAAATTCGTATATTGAAAGCACTATTTCATAATTTAACTAAAATATTTTGAATTCACGATTTTAGTTACATTGTACACATCAGTGTATAATTAACAACACTCTTTATGGCCTTTTCTGGGAATCAATGTTGAAACTCAGCTCTCCGAGTAGGTCTATCCACGGCTAATTGAACCCAAGAGACTAACCCACCCATCGTCATCCACCCAAAATTTGACCGATTCAATGAGCTTGTTGGTTGGCAGAGGTTTTGAAAGATGTAGATCCAATGAAGTTAGTTTGAGTGACAAGTGAGAGAGCTTGAAACTTGACGAACCCGACCCAAATGAAAACTTTCTCTTCCACTCTGTTTCGAGTGAGTTCTTCGACCATTTGAAGGTTTCTTTGCTATCTACATCAATATCCCAGTCAGATTTCATTGTCTTTGCCTCATTCCAGTAAGATTTTTTTTTCATCGCCGATAAAAGGAGATCTCGGCTAGATCTTGACAAATTCGGCCAAATTTGGTGAAATCTTGGCCAAATCTAGCAAAATTCTCTCCCTTTATCATAAACCAACACCCGCGACCACCACACAACGAGGCCCGATCTGACGTGCTTGGCCAGTTGGTTGCAAGTTCTGTTCTTTTCCACCTAAAGTGGTCGGGTCAAGTCCAAGTTTGGCACAAACCCAACCTAGACCGATCTGTGCAAACCCCTATCCATGAGAGAGAGAGAGATTTTAAAAAGGTCCCAGTTTTCTAAACAACTTTCAAATAGCGGTGGTCACTCCCCGTCATTTTCCTTGTTGTTTGTTCTGGGTGGAGGACCAACCTACAACTTTCAAATATTGCTATTATTTAAAAGTATTATGTAAACACAAAATTTCAAGTTTGAAAATCAAACAATTGACAATGTTTCACAAGTGTAAATTTGTATTGATGTATGAGTAGGTATAATTATTTATAATTGAATCTTGTTACAAAAGAACACTCCTCTGATTCGTTCTCCTTAAAAAAAATCTTTGATTCAAGTATAAACTTGATTCAAACACCAGCTGCTTCTCAATTTGATTGAGAAAGGGATCAAAAGATCTTTGAAGTAAAATTACGATGAATCTCTAACTATATGTCTGTTAGGAATCCTTCGTTCTTCACGTTCTTCGCGTGTTCTTCGTGCGTTCTTCACGTTCTTTGTGTGTTCTTTGAATGTTCTTCGTGTTTTTCATGTGTTCTTCATCTTTGAAGATTGTAGTGGAAGTTCTTCAAGGCCTTGGAGGCTTGAATTATTAAGATCTTTACAAACTTGCAATCTTTTGAAGTTTCTAAACACTTTTGGACTTGATTCCAATGCACTTTGAGATCTAGGAAGATGACTTGAATGATTTCTCTTCGAATGTTATTAAGATTCAAAGGTTGAAGTTTTTGAAATTCTTGGAGGTTTTAGAGCTTAATTCCGGCAAAGTTTCGAGACTTCTGAATGTGTCTGAATATCCCCTATAAGATTAAGAAGGGTCTTTATTTATAAGAGTCTTAGAAAAGTGTGATAACACGTAATTGACTATTATTAATAGCGGGGTTACTCCCACTTCATTTTCGTTTTTTATTTGTTCCAGTGGAGGACCAACCTACAACTTTCAAATATTGCTGTTTAAAAAGAATTATTTAGAAAAAAAAAAATAGCGGGGGTCACTCGAATGTCATATTCCTTTTTATTTGTTCTGGTGGAGGACCAACCTTTTCACATGGTCTTCGTTTTTTTTTTTTTTTTTTTTGCTAGGTGATTGCGGAGGCTTGAACCCCCAAGATCAGGACACCTGGGTGCCAATAGGCTACTGAGGCCAATGGCACATGGTCTTCGTTGGAATAATTATATATTGGTATCTTTTTAAGGTGGAAGACCAACCTTTTCACATGGTCTTCGTTGGAATCATTGTAATTGGTAATTTTTTATGGTGGAAAACCAACCTTTTGACCTAGTCTTCATTTGGAATCATTGTATATTGGTGATTTGTTTATGGCTATTGCTGGCTTACTAACAACTATCTTTAACTTTAGCGTCAATGATGCAAAAGGAGCACTGTGCTCCTCACGCCCTACTTTTTCTTTTCAAAGGGTCAGTCATTGACATGTTGCAGGCAGCAGAGTTAAATAGTTATATTGCTATTTTAGCTCTAACTAAAACACCAAAAAGAGCATGTAGCGGTAAAAACTATACTTAAATTATAGATGTGCACTGTAGCTGAAAGCTAAACAAAAAAAAACAATTTTTTANATTGGTGATTTGTTTATGGCTATTGCTGGCTTACTAACAACTATCTTTAACTTTAGCGTCAATGATGCAAAAGGGAGCACTGTGCTCCTCACGCCCCTACTTTTTCTTTTCAAAGGGTCAGTCATTGACATGTTGCAGGCAGCAGAGTTAAATAGTTATATTGCTATTTTAGCTCTACTAAAACACCAAAAAGAGCATGTAGCGGTAAAACTATACTTAAATTATAGATGTGCACTGTAGCTGAGAGCTAAACAAAAAAAAACAATTTTACTCCTCAGCCGGATTAAAATATTATATTTTTCTTTCTTTTAATCTGCTCCAAATTGCAAATGAGTCTGACTTCCCTTTTTCTTCCTCTACTTTCTTCCTTTTATCTCTTCTTCCTCCACTGCCAGCCCGATCTCCAGCCCAGCCGCCAGCCCAGTTTCGACTCATCCCCGGCGCCAACCCATCTCGCCGATCTCCCCACCCATTCCGCCAACAAACCCATCTCATCGATCAGACCCACTTCTCTTCCGCCAATTAGACCAAGCCGACCCAAGCCCCAAGCCGTCGATCCACGCCTCTACCCAGTCCTCCATCTCAACGCTTACCCAACGCCAACAAGCTTGGGTTTCTCTGGATTTCGTGGGTTTCATTTGTCGATCCAAGCTCTGGGTTTCATCATTGAAGTCACCGCTGCATTCCTCCGCCCATTGCTTTGGTTTTCCGTTGATCCAAGCTTTGGGTTTTTTTTTTTTTTTTGCATTGCGTGAATTTGATTGCCGTGGTGTGGGTGTTGCCTGGTGGGTCGGTGGGTGTAGGCTTAGTTGATTTTTTTTCTTTTCTTTGTTATGGGCTGTGGTGGTGGTGGTGGTGGTGGTGGTGGTTGTGGTTGTGGTTGTGTGTGTGGTTGTGATTGATGTTTATTGTAGAGTATATATTATTTTATTGTAGTAGATATATTATTTTATTATGATGTTTATATTATTTTATTGTGTTAAAAGCTAAAATAAATCTACTACTGTAGCATGTGTGTTGGTAAAATAGATAAAATAACTTTTTGTGGAATTAAATTTCTAAATTTTTAACTCCACTGCTATGGATGCTCTGATAAGGATTCTTCTAATAAAATATAAAAGAAAACTGATAATGTTAACACTTCCACTTCAAAACTTGATTCTTCTTCACAGCACTATTACCTTCACTAACATCAGAGCACTTCAAGCCCATCCTCTACCTTTCGTCTCGCTCTTCTAAGTTCCTTTTGCATGCTACAAAGAAATGGTCGAAGAATTACTCATTGCCGTTTGCACAAAAATTAACTTATTTATTAAAAGTAAAGTTAGTCCAAAATTAGTCTATTTATTAAAAAAAAAAAATTATAATTTACTGAACTAAAAGTTAAAACTTTTTTTTTCCTGTTATTTTTCCATTGCATGATAATGATTGTTCTAAGAAAAATTGGTAATTTGGTCGGTGGAGGACCCACCTTTAATTTGACATCAACCACATGGTCTTCATTGCATTCATTGTATATTGGCTTACTATGCCGTTATAAGAATACAAATTATTTTTTACGTTTCACTTTATATTTCATCAATTATAACTTTTTATGTATTTTTTTTTATAAAATAATTAAAATTTAAAATGAAAAAAAAAAAATATATATATATATATAATAAATTGTGATTGTTAGAATACTCCGAGATGTGTTAAAGTCTACTCGATTTTCTGCTTTTGTAGTCGATCCTTTTGGAATTGATGCATTAGATATTGCTAAAGAACTCAACATCTCACCCTACATTTTCTTCCATGCAAATGCTTTCACTTTGTCTTTGGTTTTTCATTTAAAAAAGCTGGACGAGACAGTTTCATGCGAGTATAGAGACCTACTAGAACCATTGAAACTCCCGGGGTGCATACCTATTCACAGCCGAGATCTTATGGAATCAGTTCAAGATCGAACCAGTGAGTCGCACAAAATGATTCTTCACAGCGCAAAATAGTTCTGCTTAGCTGAAGGTATTATCATTAATACCTTCATGGAATTGGAAGGAAGTGCCATAAAAGCTTTGTTAGATGAAGCTAAAAATCTCCCACTTTATCCAGTTGGACCAATCCAAAGTGGTTCAAGCAATCAGGTTGAAGAGTCAGATTGTTTAAGATAGTTGAACAATCAACCACATTGTTTTGTCTTATTTGTTTGTTTTGGGAGTGGTGGGACTCTCTCATATGAACAAACAAATGAGCTAGCCTTGGGATTGAAATTGAGTGGCCAAAAGTTCTTATGGGTTGTAAGAACCCCAAATAATGAATCAGATGATGCCACATACCATAGTGACCAAACTCTCGCCAACAACCCTCTTGCTTTCTTACCAAAAGGGTTCGTAGAGAGGACTAAATGGCAGGGTCTAGTGGTTCCCTCTTGGGCACCACAAGCCCAAGTGCTTAGCCATGGCTCCACAGGTGGGTTCTTAACTCATTGTGGTTGGAATTCGATCCTAGAGAGTATCATGCAAGACATTCCATTGATTGCTTGGCCACTTTACGCAGAACAAAAAATGAATGCAGTAGTATTAGCTGAGGATGTAAAAGTGGCACTAAGACCAAAAACTAACAAAAATGGTCTAATTGAACAAGTGGAAATTGCAAAAGTTGTAAAGGGTCTCATGGTTGGAGAAGAAGGGAAGAAAGTTCGTAATCGTATGAAAGATATAAAGATTGCTGCTGAGAAAGCATTAAGCGCAAATGGATCTTCTACAAAGGCACTCTCTGAATTAGCATCCCAATGGACAAACCATCCAGGCTTTTAGTACATGATACTTTTCTTGCATTTCAACTTTATTCTTCAATTGTTTTTCTTTTAAGTTGTTTGTTCTTAATTTCTTATTTTGTAACTTTATCGTGTATTGCATATTTGACTGTATCATGCCTTTATAATTATATCGTTTGTTTTTTTAGAGGTGGTATTGAGGGCCCGTTTGGTTTAGAGGTGTCTCAGTTTTCATTTCTCAATTCTTAGTTTTCATGACTCAAACTCAAAACCCATAGCTCACCACTCAAACTCCACCATCACTTAAAAATTCCCAACACTTTGTTTGGTCACAAAACTCAGTCATTTATCTCAGTTTTTAACTTTACTTTTTGCCAAAATGATGGACCCACCCACTGACACTGCACAGAAAAATACGATTGCTACCCGTGTCCCTTTTCTTTTCTACTCTTCAAACCCAGCTTCACCGAAACCCAGCTCCACCACCATCAACGACAAACCCTTCATCCACCACCATCAACCTAGCTCCACCACCACCACCACTACCACCACTACCAATGGCAAACCCAGAAATCCACAATCACAACCACCACCACCAACAGCCCTCAACACAACCACAACCTCCACCAAAAAATTCGAATGAATCAAAAATCCAAACCCACCAACAGCCCTCAACCAAAACCACAACCTCCACTAAAAATTCCAAGCCTCAAACCACCACAACCACAACAAAAAAAAAAAACCCAAACCCAAATCCTTAGATCAGAGACCAAACTCAGCCATCGTCTACCATCACCGCTTGAAGAAAAAAAAGAAAAAAAAGCAGGCTAAGAGAAGAAACCAGAGTGAAGAACAAAGAAAGAAGAAGAAGAAAAAAAAAAAAAACCTTAGAGTGGGTCTGAAGAAGAAAGAAAAATAAAGAAGAAGATGAGGAAAAAAAATAAAAGCCTTGAAATCGAAGCCCCAAAAGCATACCTTAACCCCCGATTAAAACGCAAATCACAACTGAAATCGAAGCCCTCTGCCATCTCTGCCATCATCGCGTGAAGAAAAAAAAGAAAAGAAACTAGAGTGAAGAAGAAAAAGAAAGAAAAAAGAAAAAAAAAAAAAAAAAAGAAGATGAAAGAACCGGCTGAGAAGAAAGAAGAAAGAAAAAAGAAAACGAAAAAAAAAAAAAAAAAAAAAAAAAAAAAAAAAAAAAAAAAAAAAAAGAGAGAGAGAAGAAGATGAAAGAACCCAGCCGTGAAGAAGAAAAAAAAAAGATAAGAAAAAGAGAAGCAGCTGAAAAACCAGCTTGAAGAAGAAAAGAAAGAAAGAAGAAAAGAGAAAAGAGGTGACGGTGGAGAGAAAAGTGAAGAAGAAAAAGTGGTCTTGAGTGTCTGACCGTGGGTCCCATAAAGTCAAATATTTACCACTAAGCCACTGAGTTATGTAACTCAGAAACTGAAAACACCAATTTGGTGTTTTCAGTTTTCGGTACTGTAGCATCACTCAAATTGAGTTTGAGTGATGAAAACAAAGATAGAAAATCAAGCCAAACACCAGATTTTTAGTGGGTCCCACGCCAATTCTCAGTTTGAGTGATGAGAATTGGCTAATCCAAACGGGCTCTAAGGTACACTTATCATGTGCATAGAGTCTCATTCAATATAGACATATATTGTCCAAATTATGTTTTTGCACTAATGGTACGTTTAACTATTACTTATTTTACTAAAATTGAAAATTAAAAATAATAAAAAATAATTTTTGATTACTATTCGTAAATGAAAATACCGTTCATTTAGCCTTAATACATTGTTCATATCCTATGAACAGTACAAAAAGTGATGGTAAAAAAAAAAATCGCAAAACGCTAAACGTAAAATGCAAAACGCAATTCAACGCTACCTAAATCAACTGCCCATCTCAAGGCCTAAGCCTAAACTTGGATAGGGAGTAGTCCACTCTTGTTGTAAAAAGGCACATAAGTGTATAACAAGTTTCCTCTCGGATCTCTCGATATTAACGCAATGGCAAACCAATTACTTAAACTAACTAGTGTATACCCATCCCAAAAAAAAAAAAAAAAAAAAAAAAAACTAGTGTATACTTCTGTGTATATGCATGAGTACAATTAAAAAAAAAATTAAAAAATTAGATAAGATATATGACACAAAATTAAATTTTAATTGAAATCCAACTTAGAATATAGTTGAATTTGGACCCTTTGATTTTTGCACACAACCATTCACTTGCTACAAAATTAAAAATTAAATGGGACATATGATGTAAAATTGGACTCCAATTAAAATCCAATTTAAAATCTAATCAAATTTTCTCTAGTTAGCTTTAGTTATAGCTTTGAAGTTTGAACTCTCTCTCTCTCTCTCTCTCTCTCTCTCTCTATATATATATATATAAAGGAGAGAGAAGTCCCCTTGGCTATAATCTTAATATTATAATGTTTGATTGTTTTTTTTTTTTTCTAAACTTTGTGTAAAGTTGTAATTTTCAATTATGTTTTGTTGGCTTTAATTCCATATCAAATTTGATTGTATTAGTCAATCATTTCCTTGTATGTTTGTGGGATTTAATATAAGGGTTGAGTGTGAAAGTTTGGTGAAGAATTATGAAGAACAGTTGGAAGCTGAAGAGTCAAGTGCTAGAATGCATCTCTCAACTCATCTTGTGACTAGACCAATTTGCGAGATGACCCACGAGATGCACTACCAGCCTGTTTTAGTGTTCCTTCTTAATTTCTTTACCCACACTATATAAGTTCACATTACCTACAAAACTGTAAGGAGAATCTCAGAGAGAAAACCTTATAAATACACTTGAGAGTTAGAGATTGTAAACCCACAATCATCTACCCAATTTCTCTTAGTTTTCCTCTATTTCTACCTCTTCAATTACAAATCCTTGAGGGGTTCTTAGCCTAAGCACTTACTTCACCTAATATGAGTGTTGAGAGAAGTTTTGGTGCATGTGGGAAGCATTAGAAGAAGTCATCGATTATCGGATGTAATTTGGGGCTAATTGTAGGATCCGATTAACTAGTGAATGACTTGGTGAAGTCCGTTGGGAGTTAGAACTCAGAGGGTTCAAGTACATTGGGCAAATTAGGCTTGGAGAGTCTTTTTGATATCCTTGTACTCCAACTTTATTCACTAATGGATCATTTTGGCTTAGTGGGTCACAAAAAGGCTTTTCGCCGAGTAGTTCGATTTCCTCTTCGATAACACATTTCAGTGTTATCATTGTTTGCATCTCTCTTCCCTTATTCTTGTGTTTTACATTTATTGTTCATTGTTTATGAATTTGCACTAGAGTGTAGATCTAGGTTTATTGTGTTACTCTTACTCTTATTCCACACTTAATTAAGTAGGGTAAAAGTAATTTAACCATTAGTTTAAAATCGGAGGTCTAAACAAGATATAATGTTTTACACTATTAAGCCTTCACTTTGGATACTTAAAAATAAAGAAATAAAATTAAAAAAATTAAAAAAAATTCAAACAAAGACGTGTGGCTGCAATTGTTAGGACATAAAGTGGAACTTTCAAGGGAAGAGTAAATGATTTCTATTCACTATGTTTCTGTGGGGCCAAATAATCCTGCGGCCCAGCCCACTGCGTTCCTGGGCCAAAGGCCCGAGCCAAGGGGACAATCCAAGTCCGAGGACGACCTCATCATCGGACGTCCGAGGGTTTAAGGGATAGGCTCGAACCAAACGGTCACCTCAGCATTAAATACACCTGACAGTCACCCTGGCCGCCTTAATGAGGAAAGGACCTCCACCAGTGTCACCTTGGAAGCCGTGACTCCCAAAGAGACTGGGAAGGCGGCTGATGGGACAAGCACCTAAGCAAAGGGCCTAATCACTCAACAAATGTAGGGCTAGGATCAATTGTAAGGGGGATATATAATGTAAAGAGATCCTCCTTAAAGGGGGATCCTGGGGGAGGGAGATTCTGAAAAAAGAAAAAGAAAAAGAGGACAGAAGTAATAAGAGAGAAAAAAGGGGTAAGAGCCTCCTCGGCCCATGGCCGAGGAGCCCATCCCAGATGTAATTTTATCTAAATCCTTTGTTCTTTAAATAAAACAGGCCGGAGTCCACGCCATTCGAGCGCCGGCGGGTGCCTAGACCTTCAACCCACTCTCTATAAATTCATTGCGGGGTTCGTTGGGCTTTTGACCCGGGTCCATTGGGCTTGGGCAGCCAAAAACCCAGTCCCCACAGTTTCAATTATCTAAAGGTGACTTTTACAATAACTCTCTAATAAATATTAAATACGATTAATATCTCTGTAATAGATTAAAGATAGATTAGGATGACTTCTTGAGTTAGCTTCATAATAAAATTCTTGAAATTTTATCTATCTATTTTGAAATGAGTAAATTGAGTTTTTCCATAACATCAATAATTTAAATCAAAACTAAAATTGTGATAGCCGATGTTTTTTAAAATGTTGAAAAAGTGGTAAAATATATTCTGTTCATTTGAAAATGAATGGTCATGGGTGGATTGCTCTAAAAATCATGAAGGATCTTAATACGAATATAAATTCCATTTATCTTTGGAGGTCGTTAAGACTTTTAGAATATACAAACCAGTGTTTTTAGATTTACATCTATAACGAAAATAATTAAATTAGATTTACAAAGTTTAATTCTTTTTATTTTGTACGACATTGTAGCTCTTAGCACCCACCATGTTACGATCTATGGGAAGAACTATTAAGAATTTACATTATATGCCAATGATTTTGCAATATTTTTGATGATTGGTTGGCTCAACGTCAAGGAGGGCTCATATTTGGTGCAATTGAGTGGCAGACAAAAATTAAAAGCATGTTTGGTAAGAGATTTATAGTAATGTTGTTGTTGTTTTGTAGAAATACGTGTGGCTAAAAAAGTATGTAGAAATACGTGTAATGTTATTTAAACACTGAAAACTGTTATTTAAATAACAGTATCAAACACCCCTTAAGTTGTAGATTTTTATGTAACCAGTACACTGAATTTTTTTTTTGGTCTTAAAAATGGGAATTAGATATTCATGGTGTATTGTTTTATGTTTATAGTTCTCCCGTTGGAGCATTTTTGGGTATGTACACAATTAAAATTCTTAGAGTCCGTTTGGTATGTGTGTTTAAACAACAGTTTTTAATTTTTTTGAAAATACTTGTGGGTAAAAAAGTGTGTGAAAATACGTGTACTGTTGTTTAAAAACTAAAAACATGTGTTTAAAATAGTGTACCAAACACAACTAGTATTCTAAAAAAAAAAAAGTTGCATCTAAGTTTTATTTATTTTTAACAATCCAACCTATGAAAAACGTCTTTTACCATTGGTCTGATAAGACAAAGGAAGATAAAAGGATAATTGATCTACTTCATCGTGAAGTCAAGTTAGACAAATTTCTGTTTTTTTTTTTTTGAAAAAAAAAAATGCAATGGTTGATGTGTTAAAATTTCTTGCAAAAATTGGAAACTGAATTTACAATTAACTGGATACCGAACTCGTGGTTGTTATTCTCACTTAAGGCCAATCTTCATTAGCTGTTCAAATTTAGACTACTGGTACAAGGTTTCTCCAAAAAAAAAAAAGAGAGAGAGACTACTAGTACAAGACGTAGAAATAAAAATTATGACGGAAAAGAATAAAGCATTTCATGATAAAATTTAGCTACAAAGCTGATTAAAGTTTAAGGTTATAACTTTACTTAATAAAATAAACATTAATATATATTCTGAAAATCTAAATTGTATTTTCTTTACGTTCTTAATATGTGGGTCAAATTTTGTGTCAATTAAATATTATTTATTATATAATTTATAGACGTATTTATTATGTATAATTTTAAATTACAAAAACTTATAATTTAAACAAAGTATATGTTTAGATTCAACTTAATTTGCGTATGCATTTTCCTCTTTTGCCTTTTTTTTTTTTTTTTTTGCACGCTGGTTTCAGGAGACAAAGGCTACTGTTTATGCACTATGCATAAACAGTAGCTGAAAATTTTGACTTTTCAGCCTTTTTCAGCACATTAGTGGGTGTGAGACTCACAAACTTCACTTTTCAATAACTTTTTCATTAAAAATGAATCTCACGACACTATTTACATATTTAAAAATTATTTTGTTATAATATTTTCAGTTTTTAATTTTTAATTTCAGCAAAATAAGTTCTATCTAAATTCACCCAAAATATAAATTCCAGACTCCGCATAGAAAGGTATCAAGCATTATCTCTGCATAATAATGGAGTTAAAAGATTTTTTTTTTCTTTTCTTTTCTGGAGAAACGAGAATCTAGAGTTAAATCTAACAAGACAGATCCAACCAGATTTCGACCAAATTCAGCAAAATCTTAGCCAGATTCGGCCAAATCTTCTTCCTTAATCACATACCTGATGAACCTGACATTTGCTCTGGTGGAGGACGGATTCACATCTAGGTGTGCTTATCAAAGGCTGAGATTGAAAGTTGAAAAAGCAACTTTTAATCTCAGCCATTAAATAAAATATATTAAAAAAGAGTAAAAAAGTTAAAGTTAAAAAGTGAAAAAAATTAAAAAAATTGTGAAGAGAATTGAGGTATTGCACCAGGTGCAATACCCTAGGTATTGCACCTGATGCTGATCCGTGGAGGACCCACCTTTTCTGTCTATTGGCTAGAGAAATTATTGGTTCCTCGGGAGGACCACTGATATAGTCCTCCCTGCTCCTGTCAGCCAGTAAAAAAGTGCCACGTGGCCATTTTTCTGATTCAGCTCCACTTCAGCGCTTACCCATTTCCTTAACCCTTGTTAACAAAACCAAACCAAGGTTAAAACTAAAACAAACTCAGCAACCCAAACGTGTTAACCCAAAATCATTTGTACACTTCTAAGTTCTAACCCAAGTTCTAACTCAGCAACCCAAACCTTCTCTCTCCATCTACCCACAGCCGGAAACCCAAAATCAACGGCAACATCATATTTTTAAAAATTAATTTATCAATTTAAAAAAATTAAGAAACATAAAAACAAAATTAAAAATGTAAAAACACATAAATTCAAATCATGTTGAAGAAAATGGATAAACAAGAACTTAAACCCAGATTACAAGAACACAAGCCCAGATCACAAGAACATAGTACTCAAAGATTTTCTTTTCCGACATTTCTCATATCACAAATTCAACTAAATACATAGAATTTCATCCCAAACATTTCTCTAAAACCAGTAAATCAAAACCCAACCAAATTAACAACAAAACAACATATCACCGATCAGACCAACAAAACCCAACCTCTATGCTTCCATAAATTCCATCCAAAATCATCAAACCACAAACCACAAATCTCAACAAACACCAGAGGCAGATCTATGTTTGAAATTCATTTTAAAAAAATTCAAAAAACCCAAATGTTGCTCATCGTTTTCTTTGCATCAAGACCCCGTGGCTTCCATGATCAAAACCTCAAATATAGCTCACGAATGAGGTAGAAATGTGGCTTCCATGATCAAAACCTCAAATATCAAGACCCCCACAGATGCTGATATGCTCATCGTTGGTCGAGGGAGAAGCCTAAGAGGTAGACCCACAACCCAAATCACCCAAACAACCGCCTATCAACGGCTGGGATCGGGCCTGAGAGAGGAAAAAATCGAGGGTGAGGAAGAGAGAGGTTTGAGAGCCACTACTTGAGGCTTTGCCATAGGGACCGACCACCACCTTAACCGATCTGGGCTTCACAACATCATAGCACACCCATCGATCTAGGCTTCACAACAACACAGCACCACCGATTCCTTATTCCCATTGTTGCTAAACCGCCGCCACAACAACACGCTCGTCCGATTTGGCTTTGATTTTGGGTTTCCGGCTGTGGGTAGAAGGAGAGAGAAGGTTTGGGTTGCTGAGTTAGAACTTGGGTTAGAACTTAGAAGTGTACAAATGATTTTGGGTTAACACGTTTGGGTTGCTGAGTTTGTTTTAGGTTCAACCGTGGTTTGGTTTTGTTAACAAGGGTTAAGGAAATGGGTAAGCGCTGACGTGGAACTAAATAAGAAAAATGGCCACGTGGCACTTTTTTACTGGCTGACAGGAGCAGGGAGGACCACTGATGAACCAATAATTTCTCCTATTGGCTGGCTTGCTGTAAGGCATGCTTGGAAGATTAAAAATAAATAATTTTTTGTTAAGTGTGTGTATCCACTGGTTGAAGGTGTACGTAGCGCTTTTCTCATACAATTGACGCAAAACTTATTTCTCCACTAATGTCAACCAAGGATTTGTCAAGTACTTAAATCTTAATATAGAGCAAAAATAGTTGTTTAGAAAGGCAGAGTAGGAGATGATGATAATGTTATGATAACTTATATAACAAGTACGGGGTGAAGGAGGGAGCGAATCATATTTATAAACTGGCAAAGATAAAGGAAATAAAAAACAAGAGATTTGAATGGTGTTCGGTGCATTAAAGATGAAGATCAATGAGGTGGTGAAAGCCTCATGGCTTAGTGGTTGGCGTGACAATAATGACATTGGTTGATTTGCCATAATGCTACTGCTTGTTTACTAAAATCACCGTAGATTATTAATGCTGCCAAAATTTGCAAAGGAAGTGTTAGGAAAATAAGAATAAATTAAAGAGATTTGGAAAAGTTATTTTGATAAAATTTGTTATGGAAACAACATAAAAGATCAAAGCGATTTAGGTAGCCCATTAGCCCAATGGAGAATAGAGACCACAGATTTGTCCAAAGAATTAGGATCACTGACATAAAAAAATGCATTAAAGAGGATGAATATGGGAATAGCCGTGGGACTGGAATTTCCATTGAGGATTGGAAGTGCTAGGGTGATGTGGGTATATGCTAGTTAATAGACCTTTTCAATATGATTTTAAGTGTCAACAAAATACCTAATTACAAGAATAAGGGGGATAGCCAAAACTATGCAAACTACTGTGAAATTAAACTTATTAGTAACACTATAAAACTTTGGGAAAGAGTGAATGAACGTGGGTTAAGATATGAAACAATAGTATCAGAGAATCAATTTGGTTCTATACCGGAACGATCTACCCTAGGAGCTATTTACTTAGACGTCTAACTGAAAAATATAGAGAGGCATGTGTAAATATCTTCACATGGTTTTCATTAATCTTGAAAAAGCATATGATAAGGTCCCTAGAGAGGTTATGTGGTGGGTTTTGGAGATGAAAGAAGTTCCACTAAAGTATATTGAGTTGATTAAGGATATTTATGATGGGGCTATAATAAGTGTGAGAACAAGCAGAAGAATTACAAGTGAGTTTCCTATCACTATAAATTTGCATTGAGAACCAACATTAATCCCACATCTCTTTGCACTAGTAATGAATGAAATCCGTCAATCGATTCAAGTGAAAGTTCCTTGGTGTACGCTTTTTACAAATGATATAGTTTTAGTGAAAGAAACTAGAAGTGAAGTTAATGCAAGTTAGAAATTAGGCGAGAATCTAAAAGGTTTTTGTTTAAGTAGAGTACATCTAATGTAAGTTTAGTAGAAGTAGAAACAAAGACAAATGGGCTATAAAACTTGATGGCTAAGAGATACTAAAGAGAGAGAGATTTGGATATCTTTTTCTTTTTTTTGAGAAACCGAGAGATTTGGATATCTTGGATCAACAATTCATAAAGATTTAGAGATTGAATAGGATGTGAATCATTAAATAAGAGTAGGGTGGATGAAGTGGAAAAGTGCATTAGGCTTATTGTGTGACAGTAGAATACCTATAAAGTTAAAGAGAAAATTTTATAACACTGCTATACAACTAGCTATTCTCTATGGTACCAAATGTTGGGCAGTTAAAAAACAACATATCCATAAAATGGGTGTAACCACTGTAGTGGAAACAAAAATGTAAAGATGGATAAGTGAGAATACACAGAAAGATAAAATGAAAAAATGAAAAAATTTGTTTAAAGATAGAGGTAGCTCCTATTGATGAAAAGACGATAGAGAGTTATTTGAAATGATTTGGTCATGTTCAGAGGAGGGTGAGTAGTGAACCGATAGGAAAGAGTGAATCAATAACTTCACATAGGATAGAATAGAGAAAAATAATTTATATGGCCGATCTATTCTAATTTGTCAAGGATCCATAGCCAACCCCAAATTTTAAGATTAAGGTTTTGTCGTCGTTGTTTGTTCAAGCGATGCCTTGTAAACATATTGGTCATTCTGTCCACTTTCACTATTATGTTAGGGCTAAAGGAAGCAAGATTTGTCCAAGTACAAAACTTTCTTTTGCCACATATTGAAAGACTATAAATATAAATATATATATATATATATATATATATAGGTGAAAATGGCCAAATATCACGTTTTGGCAAAATTTGTGGCAAATTAACATTGTTTCGAAAATATTTAGTAATCTACCACTTTTTTACTACTCGAGTTTCAAGGTGTGTTGCCAGCATGACACCGCTGACCTGAAAGTTGTGTAATTAAAAAAATAATATAGTACTCGATATTATAGAAATCGAGTATGTCTTTATAATACTCGATCTTACTTAAATTGAGCACCCTTCTTTTTTTTTTTTCTTCTTTTTTTTTTTCGTACCAAACTTTTAAAAGTACAGAAATTTGAATATGAAAGTTTTGTTTTGGCGTAAACAACTAGCGTTTATGTCTATTCTCAGAACTTATCCATCAATTCAGGCACTCCTATCCCAACTTCCAAAGCACCATAAACCAAAAACAGTACTCTAATAAAAAAAACAAAATACCATGACCGTGTTACTTTAAGCATAAAGTGTAACTTTTTTTTTTTTTTGTCTATGCCTTAAAAACAAGTTGCACCGACACTGGGATAGACGCTGGTAGGATTTTCTTTTTCTGAAAGTGGGAAAGATAAAATAGGGCATTCCTAGAGGTTGTTCTATGCATGTACTCTAATAAAAACAATAATTTTGAGTTTTTAAATAATGTTTATGTATTTTTATATACTTTTTTACTCACATATATTTTTACACATGTTTTTAAATAATAATTTTAAGTTTTTAAGTGTATGTACCAAATATTCCCTAATTTGCTGCTTTTGTCTTCTTTTTTTTTTTTTTTTTTTTTTTGTGATAAGATATTATATATTTATATCAGTTAAGAGGAGCATGCTACTCATTAACATATCTTTACAGGTAGGAAATGTGAATTCAAAGAAAATTCAAAACATTTTTCATTAAGCAGTAACACATATAACATAGCAATCAGTTTTGAAAATTTTCTGCACTAAACCATATAAGTGTTTCAGTTTTTCAAAAAAAAAAATTTATTATTATTATTACTATTATATAAAATAATGAATTTAATTTAATATTGTTAAAAAATATAAAATAAAGTGGGATTTAAAAAATATTTATTTATTGTTTTTCTAGAAATAAAATTCACATTTTTTTGGATAATTATAAACAAATACAATTAATAAATGTGAAAGTTAAAAGTCACTTATTGCATAATGTTACACAATATTGTGAACAATCAACAACCAACAATGTGACCACTGCACACCCTTGGTGCGATAGTCACTCCACAAGTATAAGTGCTTGTAGAGTGTGGAGGGTAAGGGCCGGGGTTCAAGTCTCCAGGAGGGAATTTCACANGAGATTAGCTTCACAACATGTCCTCCACTAAACACTCAAATAACAAACTAAATATTAACTTTTCACTAAAAAAGAAATGGAAATAAACAGGCGGAGTGAGAGAGGGTTGGAAGGGGTTACACCGGCAGAGAGGAAAGGGGTTGGAAAGGCAAAGACATGAGAGAGGAGAGAGAGAAGGGTTTTGCTTGCTATGCAATGAGAAGAGAGAATGATTTTGTACTTTGAGAGAGACAGCTTCTGTGTTTTATAAACTAAAAATGGGTCATGCTAGCGAGTATCATTAGGGCAATTGTTAACAATTTATTTTAGGAAATTTTTTATAACCACTTTCATAGGAAATGAAAAAAACAGTCAATATTATTGCTTTTTTTTTTTTTTTTCTCTTAAAAACTTTTTTAAATGAATTATTAACCATTACTAGGACATCCGTTAGCATTTTCTAACTAAAAAAAAAACTATAAAAACACACACTATGTAAAATAATCAATGCCTCAATTATGTTTACATTTTTTTTTCTTTTTGGAGAAAAGAATTACGTTTACTATTTTAGTTCATTAGTCATGCACAATGCACATTACCTAGGACAAACGTCGCTCTAATTAACAAAATTTAACATTTAATACATGTGCGTTTAAAACAATTTTAAAATTCTTGCATTATTCTTATCTTGAGAGAAAAGTCTTAGATCGTGTTTGTTTTGTTTAGACCCCTTTTTGAAAAAATTAGTTTTAATCTAATGAATTAGCCAAGTAATTACTTAGGTTAATTATGAGATCTAGGTTAAACATATGCAAACATATTTTTTTAGTGTAGAAAATAAAGAGACGGTAATATAATGATTTAGGAAAACTAATGAAACCAATCGTTTCAAGGTAAAAAATCTAGGGAGGATTTAACCTAGCAATCTTCAGGTAAACAAACCTACTATGATAGAATGAAAGTTTACAATAGATTTAAACCATAAATCTAAAGTTACCTCTTGTAGAACTTACTAACATAACCACATGCAGCTCTGACTCCACAGACTCTTCTATCTTGAATTTGTTAAACACAAACTCCCACGTTTCTGACTTTGAGATTCCACTCAAAAGTTTCAGATTACCATTAGTAGTTAATCTTTATGCAATAACTTGTTCCACCATTTCTTGATTGTAGATCTCGTTCTGGTAGACGCTTGTAAAGTTAGAAGGTTACAGAAACCTCACAGATCTCAGAGGAATAACTCACAAGTCTTCCAAGAGCTTCTAAAAAACAATTAGGGATTTCATTTTATACCTAGTAGTGTTGGACTAAAACCCTAAACATTTTCGATAGCTTAGGCCTGATTTAAATCATGCTAAACACAATTTTCGATTGGTCGAGCTTCACAGTAGCTTGCTTCTTCTTTCTACAGCCTGACAATTTCTTGAATCTTGATTTGAACAATCTTAAGCAATGTCTAACACCTAATCTAGACATGTTTTTGTTATCGGTTTGCCAACATACATAAATTTGAAACTAAACATTTAATCATAAATATTTGAACCTAATAGATTAGAAAAACACAAAATAGAATTTTTTTCAATGGTTTTATAAACCAGTAACGTGAAAGAACCGAAGAAGGAACTAGTTACTAATTTTTTAGCCAGATCGAGATCTAATTAATGGTTGAACCGATAATATTATAAATAATAAAAATAATAAAATTTTAAATTATATAAATAAAAATATAATAAGTTTATTACTAATAATATGATAGCAAAATGTAAAAACATAATATTTAATGACACTTTTCGGATAAATTTAATCAAATTTCCTTAGAACGAACAATCACATGTTTAATTATAATCATAAAAATAAAAAGTTTATTATATATATAATGAATTAATTGATGTTATATAAAAATTAAGTAACTTTTTAAGTTTATTAACTTAATTAACTAAAACTACTATTTTTTTAATCAAAATTATCGGAAAAATAAAAAAGAAAAGTAGTTGTACAATGAAAAAAGCTAAATTTACGTGACTTTGACCAATTAGTTGTATAATATATATTATAATGTTTTTAAGGAAAAGTAGTAGTACAATGACAGTGTGTCAGATAAAACAAAAACTAAAAGTAAAGCCGTAGTATAGGCTTAAAAAAATATATAAGTATGTGATTCTTTTTTGCTTGAAAGATCTTAATATATTGTCAAGTTGCTCAAATTATGGACCAAAATTTAATTTTATTGGTATAAAAAAAATTCAGGGTGTTCCAAAAAATATTAATCAACCACTTCAATGATCAATAATTAGAGAAAAAAATACGTATACACAAGCAAGGAGTTGATGCAACGTGAAATTAAACATTTTCACTAACTCTTCGTATTCCAAATTAATTTCCACATCTATACATTTTATAGTTATATAAATTCATTTTAATTAATTAATATTAAAATGTTCCAAACACAAGGCATATCACACTATTTATTTTTTGTAATTGATAAAAATTATTAAAATAGCTGACCTTAATGTGCAAATATGTTTTTCTACCTAATGTTTTTTTTTTTTTTTTTGGTTGAGAATCTTCTACCTAATGTTATTAGAGGCTTGGTTAACTTTATGAAAATCATAAATTAGGTGTAAATTCCTATATGCTACCATAATGTACCATGCATCTTATTCTTGATGGGATAATTGGAAAAAATTATTGTGTATTCTCGGAGTACCATAAATACATACTTCTTCCTCTCACATGAATGATGAGTTTCACTAATTAAATTTAAGGTATGACCCACTATTCATGTGAGAGGAATGAATACGTATTTACGGTATTTCGAGAGTACCTAATAATTTTTCGATAATTGGAGGGGTACACTAATAGAAGCATTTATAACTAAAATTTCCCCGAAACATTTGTGGATCCATGCCGGGCATGAGTGTTAGTAGTTTTTTTTGTTGACGAGTGTTAGCAGTTAGAAAAGCAGATGCAAGTGACTTTTATCACTCTATATCCTCAATATAAGTAGTATACATTTCTCGATGCTAGCTAATTTTGCTCTTAATCATCTAGCTAGGCATACAAATACATTACTAAAAGCAAATGAAAATACTAGAACACAACTTCCTTAAACCAAAAGAATGAAATAAAGTAGACAAATATGTTTAGATACACTCCAGAAACATGGCTCCCCTCGCTGGTTTGTTTCAACTTTCAATAATATTTCTCTGAAGGTTACCAAAAATCAAGAAGAAAGAAGAATAAAAAAAAGTGCAAGTCGTACTAACCGGTTCCATTAAAGCAGAACTGATCTTTTTGTCTCCTAAAAATCTAAAATATATCTGCTCCCAACCCAAAAAAATAACATTGACAATCAGATATTAGACAAGATTTGATCTCAGACAAGGTTTGATATGCATGGTAGAAGTGGGGATTGGGATTGGTGCAATAGTTAGAAGTATAAATCAAGGTGAAAATAACCAAATACAAAATTTGTGATAAATATGACCACTTTTTAGTATTCGAGTTTCACCAAACTGAGTTTTAAATGGTAACTCGAGTTCTTAACGAGTCGTTAGCGTTGCACTGCTAACTTAAAATTTGAAAAAAAAAAAAAAAAGAGGTAGTATTCGATAACTGAGTACTTTTGTTTTTTGGTTAACAAGACTTTCACTTAGGAAATGCTGACCTATTTTCCAAGAGTCATTTGGGTAAATATTGCTTTTTTTAAAACTAATTTGTGTTATAGTTACTGTTAGAAGTTATTTAGGAGAGTGAGGAGAGAGATTGAATTTCGGCAACAGTGTTGCCGAAATTCAAGAAAAAGTAGGAGAGAGAATGAGAAAATTGGAGGAGAGAGAAAAACTCGAATTACGGCAATGGTATTGCCGTAATTCCTCTGCCCAATCTGCCCGGGTTTGTGCGTGTGAGGAGTGCAATGTGTGAGTGCCCTAAAAAAAAAAAAAAATCCCACAATTTCGACAATACCATTGCCGAAATTGTGGGGAAATTTTTTTTTTTTTTTTATTTGTGGCAATGGTATTTCGGCAATACCATTGCCACAATTGTGAGGAAATTTTTTTTTTTTTTTTTAATTTGTTGCAAGCATATTTCGGCAATACCATTGCCACAATTGTGGGGAATTTTTTTTTTTTTTTTTTTTTTTAAATTTGTGGCAATAGTATTTTGGCAATACCATTGCCACAATTGTGGGGAATTTTTTTTTTTTTTTTTTTTTTTTGTGGCAATGGTATTTCGGCAATACCATTGCCACAATTGAAAAAAAAAAAAATCCCAATTATGACAATGGAATTGTCGAAATTGTGAATTTCCCAATTGTGGCAATGATATTGCCGAAATACTATTGCCACAATTGAAAAAAAAAAAATTCCCGATTGTGGCAATGGTATTGCCGAAATACCATTGCCACAATTGAAAAAAAAAAAAAATTTCCCACAATTGTGGCAATAGCATTGCCGAAATTGTGGGGAAAAAAATTTCCCCCACAATTTTGGCAATGGTATTGCCATAATTGAAAAAAAAAAAAAAAATTCCCACAATTGTGGCAATGGTATTGCCGAAATTGTTTTTTCCCCACAATTTCGGTAATGGTATTGCCACAATTGAAAAAAAAAATTTCTCACAATTGTGGCAATGGTATTGCCGAAATTGTTTTTTCTCCACAACTTCGGTAATGGTATTGCCACAATTGAAAAAAAAAAAAAATTTCCCACAATTGTGGCAATGGTATTGCCAAACTACCATTGCCACAAATAAAAAAATAAAAAAAATTCCCCACAATTGAATAAATAAATAAATGAATTCCCACAATTGTGGCGATGGTATTGCCGAAATACCATTGCCACAAATAAAAAAAAAACAAAAAAATTTCCCACAATGGTGGCAATGGTATTGCCAAAATACCATTGCCACAAATAAAAATAATAAAAAAAAAATTTCCCCACAATTTCGGCAATGATATTGCCGAAATTGTGGGATTTTTTTTTTTTTTAGGCACTCACACATTGAACTTCTCACACGCACAAACCTGGGCAAATTGGGCAGAGGAATTACGGCAATACCATTGCCGTAATTCAAGTTTTTCTCTCTCCTCCAATATTCTCAATCCCTCTCCTACTTTTTCTTGAATTTCGGCAACAGTCTCACACGCACAAACCTGGGCAAATTGGGCAGAGGAATTACGGCAATACCATTGCCGTAATTCAAGTTTTTCTCTCTCCTCCAATATTCTCAATCCCTCTCCTACTTTTTCTTGAATTTCGGCAACACTATTGCCGAAATTCAATCTCTCTCCTCACTTTCCTAAATAACTTCTAACAGTAAATATAACGTAAATTAATTTTAAAAAAAAACAATATTTGCCCAAATGACTCATTTTCCAAACTACTACGGTGATGTCTGAAAGTTGAGATTTGAGAATATTGTGATGTCTGAAACTCTGAATGATGAGAGAGGAGATTAAACTTAATAAATGTGAGATTTGAAAGCTCATTCACGTGGGTACCTGTGAGGTGAACATGTGGTTGTGAACTTTTTGGGGTTTTGCTTTTTATTTCTACATCTTGTATCAGTAGTCTCTCTCTGTCTCTCTCTCTTTTCTTTTCTTTTTTTCTTTTTTTTTGGGGAGAAACCTTGTACCAGTAGTCTAAATTTGAACAGCTAATGACAACAACAACCACGGGTTCAGCGTCCAGTTAATTGTAAATTCAGTTTCCAATTTTTGCAAGAAATTTTAACACATCACCCATTGGCCATTGCATTTTTTTTATATAAAAAAAAAACGTGTAACTTGACTTCACGATGAAGTAAATCAATTATCTTTTTATCTTCCTTTGTCTTATCAGACCAATAATAAAAGACGTTTTTCATAGGTTGGATTGTTAAAAATAAATAAATAAATAAAACTTAGATGCAAGTTTTTATTTTTTTTAGAATACTAAGGGGCCATTTGGAAATGTAAAAATATATATAATGTTACTTAAAAATTAAAAACATATGTTTAAAATAATGTATCAAACAGCTTCTAAGTATTTTAATAGTATATACTGTGTACAGACCCAAAAATGCTCCAACGGGAGAACTATAAACATAAAACAATAATCAATACATATCCAATTCCCATTTTTTAAAACCAAAAAAAAAAAAAAAAATCAGTGTACAGGTTACATAAAAATCTACAGCTTAATTTTTGTCTGCCACTCAATTGCACCAAATATGAGCACTCCTTGACAATATTCCAAATAATTAACAAGAATGTAAATAAGTAATAATAATATAAATTTAAGTAAATTTAAGAACAATCTCACAGTACAATAGAATCACGCAAAAAATGTTGTCTCTAAAGGTTGATTCGTGTTACTTAAAGTAAAACTTGGTACGATTACTTCTCTTGGCAAAACAACCTCTTAGGATTAGACTATAGCGTCGACCTTTGTGATATATGCACTTCCATTTACAAAAGGTTTAAGAATAACTTTCTATTGCCTTTTCTTAAAATAGAAATATTCTTGTAGAAAAATATGTGAGAGAGAAAGAGAGTAAAATTGTATATATCTAAAATATAGAGCAGAATATAGAGCTGTAAAAAAAAAAACTCTTTAAAAAAGGTGTTATGATGAGTATTGCATAAGCTATTTTTAAAAATAATAGCCTATAGTTAATGATTACTAATAATCCTTAAAAGTCCAATAGCTATATTATCAATTATTATCTCACACCATCGGGCGCGTTGGTCAACTGGTAAGGGGTTGTCCTAGCTTAACCAAGGTCTTGTGCTCGAGCCTTGAGTATGCAGCTGCGTTAAAACTCGGTTGGGAGAGCTTTGCCGCCCTTGTGGTCCTATCCGGCTCGAATCCAAATTTAGTCGAAGCCCCTGTGGTTCTGGATACCAGGTGGTTTAACCAAAAAAAAAAAAAAATATATCATCTCACGACTATTTTCTCATAATTGTCCACCCATTAATTTTTTTCATCATTACTTCATGACTATTCTACTTATAAATTTTCAAAAAAAAAAAGAATAAAATATTTAAAACACACCCCGACGCCGACACCGACACCAGTCTCATGGTGAGATAGTTACTCTCTTTTTACATGGTCTTATTGGAATCATTCTACATTGGTAATTTGCTCTGGTGGAGGACCCACCTTTAATTTAACATGGACCACGCGGTTTTCATTGGATTCCTTGTATGTTGTTGATTTGTTCTGGCTATTGGGTGGCTTACTGCACCGTAAGGACTAAGGTCCGTAACAACGACCTTGACTTTAGCTTCAATAATGCATGGGGAACAGTGGAACACCTTGCTCCACATGGCACGGTTTTTTTTTGCCTTTCTTTATTGTATTTTTTACTTTTGGCAGTGGTTAGCTTGTCTTGTCCTGATGCACAGGCTAGGATGTAGGCCTGTGCGGCTCAAGCTCTTGTAATATTTTGTTTTTTTTTTTTTTTGTTGAGAATCGTATTTTTGTTAATTTTAATATACCTCTTTCGGTCAAAAAAAGATGGATTAGGATGGCTTCTTGGTTAACTTCGTAATAAAATTCTTGAAATTTTATCTATTTAGAAATTAGTAAATTGATTTTTTCATAACATCAATAATTTAAATAAATACTAAAACTGTAATAGTCACTATTTTTTGGTTGGCTCAATGTCAAGGAGTGCTCATATTTGGTGCAATTGAGTGGCAGACAAAAATTAAGCAGTAGATTTTTATGTAACCAGTACACTGATTTTTTTTTTTTTTTTTTTTGGTTTTAAAAAATGGGAATTGGATATGTATTGAGTATTGTTTTATGTTTATAGGTCGGTTTGGATATAATTTATTATTGTTGAAAATTAATTGTTGCTAAAAATATTGTAGCAAAATAATTTTTAAATATATAAATAATATCGTGGGATATATTTTTAATATTTTTTAATCGTGAACAGTATATAAACAGTGTATAAACAGTATATTCACTATTTATAAACAATAATTTGTGTCTCTAAAAAGTCAAGAAATCCGCCAAAAAAAAAAAGGAGAGAAACTGCAACGTAGAAAACGCAACTTTACTTTAAGCAGAATCCAAACCCTGACATAGTTCTCCCGTTGGAGCATTTTTGGGTCTGTACACAGTATACACTATTAAAATACTTAGGAGCACTTCTCAAAAAAAAAAAAAAAAAAAAGTACTTAGGAGCTGTTTGGTACATTATTTTAAATACATGTTTTTAATTTTTAAACAATATTACATGTATTTTCACATTTCTGAACGGCTCCTTAGCATTCTAAAAAAAAATAAAAACTTGCATCTAAGTTTTATTTATTTATTTATTTTTAACAATCCAACCTATGAAAAACGTCTTTTATTATTGGTTTGATAAGACAAAGGAAGATAAAAAGATAATTGATTTACTGAAGTCAAGTTACACAAATTTCTGTTTTTTATTTATTTATTTTTTTTTAATGCAATGGGTGATGTGTTAAAATTTCTTGCAAAAATTGGAAATTGAATTTACAATTAACTGGACACTGAACCCGTGGCTGTTATTCTCACTTAAGGCGAATCTTCATTAGCTGTTCAAATTTAGACTACTGGTACAAGGTTTCTCAAAAAAAAAAAAAAAAAAAAAGAAGAAGAAAAGAAAGAGAGACAGAGAAAGACTACAGATACAAGATGTAGAAATAAAAATTATGCCTTAATAAAAAAATAAAAAAATACTGGAAAAGAATAAAGTTGTACGTTTTTAGACTCCTTAAAACACAATTGGATTAATCTAGTTATTTAGCTAAGTTATTACTTAGTCTAAATTCCAAATCTAGGTTAACACACAATCATATAATTATATCAATATAAAGTGCGAAATATAAAGAATACAAAGATATGATGACCCAGGAAACCAAACTTGTAAAAAACCCGAGGAGGATTTAATCTATCTATCATCAAGGTAAACCTAAATCCATTATGAAAAAATCAAAATTTTATAATAGCAACTTAGACCACAAACATCCTATTGCTATTCACTAGTAGAAACTTACTGATACTACTAAGTGCAAGCTCCGAGATTACGGACTCATTCTTTTTTGAATTTTGTAAAACACAAACACCCATGTTTGTGACTTTAAGATCTCACTCAAAGGTTTAGCAACACAAACTCTCCTGTATGTGACTCCAAGACCACCCTTGAAGGTTTAGATCATTAGTACCTTTGATGACTAGAGAATGCAACAACTTCTACAATATCGGATTTTGAGATTCTTCAAGTAATAACACTGATAGAAAATATGAGAGAGTTTTTTAAGTACAAAACCCTAAATACAAAAGAGACACACTCTTCTTTTTCTAAAAAGCCTCATAAAACGTGTTTAGGGTTTCCTTTATATAGTGGAAGAAGTAGATCTAAAACCCTAATCCTTAATGGGCTGGAACTGCTATTTGGGCTTAATTAAAATTTTGCAGATACGACTTTCGATCGGTCGAGCCTGTCTCTCGTTCGGTAGAACTAGACAGATTATAAAATCTTCTTCTTGCAGCTTGTATGTTCTTGAATCTTGACTTGAATCATCTTGAGTATTGTCTAATAATACCTATAGACTCTAAGATCTATGTCTAAACTTTTAGAATCTAACAAAAATATTTTTTAAAATGATAAAATTTAGCTACAAAACTGATTGAAGTCTAAAACTACAAATTTACTCAATGAAATAAACATTAATATATATTTTAAAAATTTATATTATATTTACTTTATACTCTTAATACATATGATAAATTTTATGTTAAATAAATATTATTTATTATATAATTTATAAATTTATTTATTATACATAATTTTAAATTACAAAAACTTATCATTTAAATAAAATATAAAATCCAAACTCCGTAGTGAAAGATATCAAGCATTGTCTTTGCATAATAATAGGAGTTAAAAGATTTTTTTTTCTTTTCTTTTACGGAGAAACGAGAATCTAGAGTTAAATCTAATAAGATCTTGACGGATCCAATCAGATTTCAACCAAATTCAGCAAAATCTTAGCAAGATTCGGCCAAATCTTCTTCCTTTACCACACACCTGATGAACCTGACATTTGCTCTGGTGGAGGACCCACCTTTAATTTGACATGTACCACACGGTTTTCATTGGATTCAATGTATATTGGTGAGTTGTTCTGTCTATTGGCTGGCTTACTGTAACGTAACAACGACCTAGACTTTAGAGCATCTGCAGGAGCATGGTCATCGTATATTAGCTATAATATAGAGATTTTGTGCACTGTGGATGTTCTAGCGGATACGACAAAGTTAATTTTTTTGACTTATAAACAGTAATTGAGTTGCTGTTTATTTTTCAAATTCTTATTTTTTATTATAATAATTAATTGTTAAAAAAAAAATATTAGAAGATGTATAATTGTTAAAAAAATAAATAATAAATGAAGAAATAATATTTAAATGAGATAGAAAATATAATAAAAAATTTATTAAAAAATATATTTAAAAAATGAATAGACATAAATTAAAAATTACAGTTCAAATAATACAAAAATTTAACTAGACTATTAAGGCCCTGTTTGGTTGTGCATTTTAAACAACATTTTTTAGTTTTTAAACAGCATTTCACGCATTTCAACACACTTTTTCACCCACACGTATTTTAAAAAACAATAAACAACAATTTTCAAACTACTCTACCAAACACTCCCTAAAAATGCTCTAAAGTTCAATAATGCAAGGGGAACACTTGCTCCACACCGGACGGTTTTTTCTTTGCAGTGGGCCAATCACTGACATGATGCTTCCTGTTATTTTTCCAATGCATGATAACGTTTCTTCCAAGAAAATATAATGGAAAACTAATAATGTTAATGGTGAGTTTGTCCAGCTTTTTTGAGTTATTTTAAAAAAAAAAAGTTTTTAAAAAGTGCATATAAAATTAGATTTTTTTTAAAAGTTAATTATTCGGTAAAAGTTAATAAAAATGCTTTTAAAAGTGATTGGGTGTTTGGTTAACATTTATAAAAATAATGGTTTAAGTTGTAAATTATCAAAAAAATAATATATAAAAATAGTTTATTTCATAATTAAATCAACTATTTTATAATATTTATTCAAAAAAACTACTTAATAATAATAATAATAAATAATAAAATAATAACAATAATAATTTATTGTTAATTAAAATTTGTTATAAAAATATTTTAATATTTTCATAACAAATTATATTTGATAAGTTGTTATTGATTTTAATTTAAATACATCACTTAAATTATTTTTTCATTGATATTAATTAGTAACAATTTATCACTTAAAATTTATCGTGAAATATTATTTTAACCATTCTTAGTTTTATTATTTTTCTCTTTTATCCCCCTTTTTTTCCATCACAAGATATTTATATTTTTTTTCTCTTTTTTTTTTCTCCTCCATACACGTATTCTTTCTTCCTTCCTGTCTTCCTTTTGATTTTCTTTATACTTTTCTTCTTCAGCAGACTACTATTTCTTCCACTCTCATTCCAGAACTTACCATTTCTTTTACTCTCTCTACTTTCCTCTGCACATTCAACTACACAGCCCATACCCACGCACTCTTCACCTTGATCTACTTTATTCTTTTCTTTTTCTCTAAATTCAACAAACAGCTCACACCCACGCACTTCTTCATCTGATCTTCACACGTAATTTCTCCTAATTTCACCAAACTTCAATACCTTCTAGCACCTAACCCACGACTTCTTCACCTTGATCTTCACAGGTAATTTCTCTTATTTCTATGTTTGTCTTTTCAGTTTTCAGTGTATTTTGTGGATAGTGAGATTAGGGTAATTTGGGTCATTTCTTGCATTTCTAACAGTAATATTGATTAAAAGCGCTTTTGCGTTTGCAAAAGCTCCTTAAACTTGCCCGCACGTTTTAGCTTAATTCTTTGTATTTCAAAAACGCAGCTTTTTTGAGAAGCACGTTTTGAAACATTACCAGACCTGACTTTCAATTTTGCTCTCAAAAAAGTGCGTTTTGGCTTCTAAAAGCCGAAACAAATGGGTACTGAGTGGCAGACAAAATTAAGCTGTAGATTTTTATGTAACCAGTACACTGATTTTTTTTTTTATCTAAAAAAATGGTATCAGATATGTATTGAGTATTGTTTTATGTTTATAGTTCTCCGTTGGAGCATTTTTGGGTCTGTACACAACACACACTACTAAAATACTTAGTATCCTAAAGGAAATAAAAAACTGCATCTAAGTTTTATTTACTTATTTTTTTTAACAATCCAACCTATGAAAAACGTCTTTTATTATTGGTCTGATAAGACCAAATAAGATAAAAAGATAATTCATTTACTTCATCGTGAAGTCAAGTTAGACGAATATAATATTTATCATATTATATTATATATAATAAAAGTTGAGTTTAGATGCTGTGATTATGCCACGTGACTTTACCAAATTGTAAAAATTTTATTAAATTTTTAAATCTTTAAAAAACTAAAAATGAAAAGTATACTAATTCATTTTTATTATTAAGTAGTTTATCTCTTTAAAAAAATTAAAAATTTGCCTTTTGGCCATTGCTTAGAGAATTAGACACGCTAAAATGGTGTGGTTGTTGCTAACATACTCAAAGCTCAAGAAAGATCATCCAGCATGGCTCTCAACCATATCATTTAATTGTCAGAGTTATTTGAAACCAATTAGAACTGTTGTTACCATATATAAAATAAATAAAACCTCACGCTACACCTGTTATTTGGTTTTTTTTTTTTTAATTGGTTCAACGTAAGAGTTCTTTTTTTCTAATTTTTTACTTAAAACAAACACAAAAATGTAGGAGTTCTTCTTTGTTCAACTTGGTGACCTTTTTTAATTTGGTTTATTATTTGGTTTTTTTTATTAGGTTTAACGTAGGAGTTCTTTTTTCTAATCGCTAAAAAAAAAACGTAAGTGACTATTNTTAACTAGCAGGTGCATCGCACGGTTTGCGACTATCACGTCTGCTTCTTGTAAGATTGTAAGTATAGATTAATATTAGATTAATAAAAAAAAATTATATAGTAAGCATAAAATAAAAACTACTTCATGTAAGATTGTAGGTAAATTAATATTAGATTAATCAGGACTCTAATTCATTCTTATCTCTAATTCATTGCTATCTTAAAGTAAGTGTCTCAAAAAAAAATTGAAGTAAAAAATTGCAGAGTAATATTAGATTAATCAAGACTCTAATTCACTCATATCTCAAATTCAAAAAATCAGGACTTTAATTCATTCTTATCTCTAATTCATTGTTATCATTTGTTATCATAAAGTAAGTGTATCTCAAAAAAAAAATAAAAAAATACTGTCGCCCGAAAGTTTTTTTTTTTTTGGGTATTAACTTTAATGTAAACAAAAAAAATAAAAATAAAAATATTTAATAACTATTTTTTTGGGATAAAGTATTTAGAAGAAAAAAAAACTAATATGTAATTAACCTAAACTTCATGATTAGGTAACTTTAAGGAATTTCGAGTATTTGATTTTTACTTGGATTCATTTTCTAGGTGGAGTATGTATGTATATAAATACACCGTTAGTTGGTGTAGTTTTTCATTCTCCAACTTATTGTACAGTTTTTTTTCTTTAGGCTTCCATTTTTCTATCTACAATCATGTAGGTATGTATTTTTTATAATTTTTTATTTTAATCAATTAAATACGCTTTTTGTATTTGTTGCCTTTTGTTTAAGCTAATTTCCTTATGTTTTTCTTTTTTTGAGGGGGTAATTTTGTTATGTTTTATCTAATTCATATGCTAATGGTTTGATCCAATTTAATTATTTTGTTGTCTAGTATATATGTAAGTTGTCATAGCAAATTCCAATCATAGACTATTAAATTTACAGTCAATTTTGCGATATATATGGGACTTTGTTTTTTTAACTCTGTTTAATATATATATATATATATATATTTTTTTTTTTCCAGGTTTGTCAAAAAAGATTTCAAGCATCCTAAGAAAGGTTTGTAATCTAGATGTAGAACTTTGCAATTTTTTTTTTAATTAGAACAAAGGTTCTATTCCTCGAATAGTTCTATCTTTAAAAAGTGGTCAATTTTATGTTACTTTGTCTAAAGATTTTAATCATTAATATTATTGTTAACAATACTGCCAATCACTTATATTGTAAATTCATTAGATAGAAAATTCGTATGCCAAAGTTTGATACATGTAACTATAAATGATATTAAGGCACAATTGGTATGTTAGAAGATAATTGTTATACCAAGTCAATTTATTCCTTTCGTTATAATAATTACTTATTTGGTTATAATAATTATATATATTCTACAAGTTTTAGCATATAACCATGCAACGCACGGGTTTTCAACTAGTATATATATATATATATATATTTTTTTTTTTAAATGCAGTGGGTGATGTGTTAAAATTTGTCGAAAAATTGGAAACTGAATTTACAATTATCTAGATACTGAACATGTGGTTGTTATTCTCACTTAAGGCCAATCTTTGTTAGCTGTTCAAATTTAGACTACGTACAAGGTTTCTCCCCAAAAAAAAAAAAAAGTAAAGAGACAGAGCCTACTAATTCAAGACGTAGAATTAATAATTATGCCAAAAAAGTATAAAGCATTCCTTTAAAGGATGAAGTTCAGTTACAAAACTGGTTGGAACTTAAGATTACAACTTTACTTGATGAAATAAATATTAATATATATTTCGGAACCCTTTATGAGTTGCAAGTTTTCTTCTTCACGACTCAAAGTGATAGTTTAAATTGTGCACAAAATCAACTTAGATTGATCCGTAAACACCCCTCTATTTTCAAGGAAAGAAATTCAAAAATGTGTTTCTGGAATAACTTTCAAATGTTGCTATTTTATAAAGTATTATTTAGAAAAAGGCGTAAATGCACTTTTAGTTCCTATATTTTGGGTTATTTCTATTTTGGTCCTTACATTTATATTTTACTCCTCTTAGTCCGTAAACCAATTAATGTGTGTTATTTTAATTCTTTCCGTCAAACAACAAACGGAAATAGTTGATGTGGCTAACAGACTGATTAAAATATTATTAAAAATTTACTGTAGCACTTATTAGATAAAATAATAATAAAAAAATCTAACCTTCTTAATTTTTAACAGATTTAAAATTGAGAAAAAACAAAATTAAAATGCAAAAATATATTAAGATCTATGTTCATCTTCAACAAGAACACCAATGAACACAAACCCAGATTTTAAACATAAGAACTCATGTCCAGATTTTCTTGCCCTTTCTTGCCAACCAATCGCAAACACAAATCGATCTCCAGCAAGAATACAAACACAAATCTAGCAGCATATCTTCTCAGATTTTCTCAAACCACAAAACTCAGATATACAAATTCACAGCTCAAACCCAGATTTTCTCCTCTTTTAATCAAAACCTCTAGCAAATAAAATTCATAAATCCTGAAACCAAATTCATAAACCCAGATCTTCTCCTTCTTATAGCTACAACTTTCTTTCTCTCCCTCAGTCCCAACCCAAACGTAGCCCTCTTCTTCATGCTCAGATGGTTGCTCCACCTCGTTGACCCACATGTTTTCAGTCGGGTTCTCGACTCAAAACCTTATAGGTTTTGAGCAACCGGGTTCAATTGGGCCAAACCAACTATCCCCATCTCAGATCAGCTAGATCCAAACCCAGATCGACCTCCAAAACCAACACTTTTACCCACAAAATCAACAGCCACAACATGGTTCTTGTTTGCCAGGCTCAACTTCCAAAACCTTCGTCACCATGGCTCTTGTGTTGGAGGCGATTTCGGTGAGTACAAACCTCTCCATTCCTTGGTGGACGCCAAGCTCCAAGCCATTTGTGAAAGCTTGGCTAACGCGTCGTTGAAGATAGAGAAGCAGAGTAAGAAGTCGAAAAAAGCCGAAGCCGAAGCTGAGCTGAAGAAGAAGAAACAAGAAGAGGAAGTGGTGGTGGAGTCACCATGGTTTTTTTTTTCGTCTTCATGCTCGACCAGATCCCCTTCTCCGTCTTCTGTTCTTGTTCTTAGGTTTTTATTTTTGAAAAATTTTTAACTCTTATTTTTTCTTTTTGTTAAAATTGAGAAATAAATATTTTAAATTATAATCTAACATGGCACGAGTAATGAGTGCTACAGTAATTTTTTAATAATATTTTAATCAGTCCGTTAGGCACGTCAGCTATAATAACACGCGCTAATTGGTTTAGGGACTAAAAGTGGTTAAATATAAATATAGAGACCAAAATAGAAATGACGTTGAAATGTAGGGACCAAAAGTACATTTACGCCTTAAAAAAAATAACGTTGGGTTACTACCACGTCATTTTCCTTTTTTTTTTTTTGGTGCAAATGCACTTTTAGTCCCTACATTTTATTTTTTCCATTTTTTATCTCTAAACCAATTAACGCATGACATTTAAGTCCTTTTCGTCACTCAACCAATGGCAAAAGCTGACGTGGCAAACGGAGGTACTGTAAATGCTGACGTGTGCATTAAAATAATATTGAAAATGCTACATCAGCATCCACGTTAGCTTCCACATCAACATCTAAACTTAAAAAATAAATTTATCAATTTTAAAAATTATAAAAAACAAAAAAATGTAATTAAAAACAAAAAAATTGTGTAACTTAGATCTGTGACTAACTCAGAAACCCAAAGACCCATCTTCCATTTCCCTCCTAGAAATCATCCTTTTCCGTTCCTCCCCGTCCTCTTCCTCCTCCTCCGACTCGCCCAAAACCCACCTCGACCGGAACAACCAACCCGACCAGGCAGCGCAACCCAAGCTCCATGTCCTCAGCCCAGAGCCCCATATCTCCTCCCAATTCTACACCTTCAACCTGGAATCCCAGTCCCTCATGATCCGCTGCCTCCTCGAGCATCGCCTGGCCACGCTAGCGTAGATCTGCACCGCCACTCCACGGGCCGTCCTGAAGTCGTGGCACGCTGTCTGGAAAGACCCAAATTTGGTTGGTTGTCAGATCTGGAATTTTTATTTTTTTATTTTTTTTGTGAAACTGAAAAATTTGTTTGGTTGCCAAGAATATGTATAAAAATATCTTAATTTTCCTTAAAATCAATCTAAGTTCAAGGATGGAGTTCTTCACTACCTTGAGTCCATTGGTTGCCACAATTTGTGTGTGTTTTTGTGTTTATATTTTTATGTTTGGTTGACAAGAAATGGCAAATGCTGAAAAATTTGGGTGTGTGTGCTATATTTAAATCTAGGTTTGTGTTCATTGTGTTCATTCTGGGTTAGTATTCATTGTGTTCATTTTGGGTTAGTCCCTATAGATCTAATTTCTACAATTTTTTTGTTTTTTATAATTTTTAAAATTGATAAATTTATTTTTTAAATTTAGATGTTGATGTGGAAGCTGACATGGATGCTGATATAACATTTTTAATATTATTTTAATGGACACGTCAGCATTAACTATGCCTCTGTTTGTCACGTCAGCTTTTGCCATTTGTTGAGTGACGAGAAGGACCTAAATGTCAGGCGTTAATTGGTTTAGGGACAAAAAATGAAAAAGAAAATGTAAGGACCAAAATGAAAAAAAGTGTAAAATGTGAGGACTAAAAATGTATTTACGTTTTTTTTTTTTTTTTTTGGCTTCGGTGGAGGTGTAGGACCAACCTTTAAGACATGGTCATATTGGTAATTTGTTCTGGTGGAGGACCCACCTTTAATTTGACATGGTCCACCCGGTATTCAATGGATTCATTGTATACTGGTGATTTGTTCTGGACCACACGATTTTCATTGGATTCATTGTAACGACGACCTAGACTTTAGCTTCAATAGTGCAAGGGCCAATCGCTGACATGTTGCTTCTTGTTATTTTCCTATGCATGATAACGATTCTTCTAAGAAATTATAAAGGAAAACTGATAATGTTAACACTTCCACTTTAAAATTTGATTTTTCTTCACAGTACTATTACCTTCACCAACATTGGAGCACTTCAAGCCCATCCCCTAGCTTTCGTCTTGCTCTGCAAAATTCCTTTTCCACGCTACAGAGAAATGGCCGAAGGAATGCTCTATGGCGTTGCACAAAAAATCATTGAAGAATTGGGCTCTCTGGCTTTCAAAGAGATCGCATCGTTTTGGGATGTCGAAGCTGAACTTGAAAACATCAAGAACACTGTTTCCACGATTCAAGCTGTACTTAAGGATGCAGCAGAGCAGAAGAATCATAACAATCAAGTTAAGGACTGGCTCGAAAAGCTCAACGACGCAGTTTATGAAGCAGATATTTAGGTTCTATATATTAGAGTACTCACATCAATGAATGTATAATAGAAAAAAATTGTAAAGTAAATATATATATATATATATATATATATTTACACAATTTTACCTAAAAATGACTTACATCAATCCGTGTATAATTAAATAAATTTACAAGTTTGCTCCAATAATTATGTAAATTTACACTGATACTATTCATTTTGCATTCAATTTTTTGTTCTTTTTTTTATGTATCTCAAGGGTAAATGAAAAAAAGTGGATGATAGTTATTATAAATGAAGAAAAAAAAATTAAAAAATTGATATTTTAAAGAAATATTGTATAAATAGATAATCTGATGTGAGGTGTTTTGAAAAACGAGTATGTGAAATAAAAAATGGACTCTTATATTAAAATAGACATGATTCTTTACGCAAGCTTAGGGGTATGCATTCAACCCACTAATTAACGCCTCAAGTTAGTTTTTTTGAATTGATGGGTTGGAATTTTTTTTCTTTTTAAAGCCTTAGGCGTCAAGTTCAGGTTGATAGCTTTAATTTTTCAATCAATCTGACCCAACCTAGTATATATATAAGTTTTTTTTTACACTTATTTCAGTAATTATTTTTATTTATATTGGTGTTTTAAGAATAAATTTTGATGAATTTGGAATATAATTTAGGCCTATTATGTGAATTTTAATAATTTATTAAAAGAAATGCTTAAACAATTAATGAAAACCCTTCTTTTATTTTTTGTTTTATGGGGATAATATTTGAGCCAAACTTGACCCATGCACACACCTACGCAAGCTAACACAAATGCTCTTACATTTTACCATTTAGCAACATAGCCAAACTTCGTATTTTTTGAATTTCACAAATTGAGGTAATTTACTGTGGTCACGAAATATCACTATGACTTACCTATGCCAATATTATAATCAGTACAAAAATATCTCCTCCTTCATTTGTAAAGACCACATGACCACGAAATATCACTATGACTTACCTATGCCAATTTATAATCAGTACAAAAATATCTCCTCCTTCATTTGTAAAGACCATATGACCACGAAAAGGTTATTTACTGTGGTCGGAATGAGAGAAGTCTGCTCAAATGGATTGGGCCTAAGCCCCTAGTAGCAAGCCCACAAAAATTAAAGCCCAACAATTAAATACTGAGAACTTTATTTCAGTTTGGGCCTAACCTAAGAGACCAATGCAGTCCAAGAGGTCAATGGGCACGACCCAAGAGTTGATCAAAATTCGGACACTTCAAAGTACCAAATGTGGATTGATTTTCAAAGAGTCAGATTCGGATGATTGTGTTAGATTTGGATTTACTGGGAATTGAAATTGATGATAAGACATTAATTCCAGGACTGGCTGTCGCGACTTCACGTGCTAGACCTTTAGCAGGTATATATTCCTTTTTGCATCTTCACCTCTCATATAATTCTTAGTGATTTTATATCATGATCATTTTATTTGGTTTGTTTTACGCATTACCAATATGTTTTTTCACGTCTTTTTGAAACTATCTCTGAAAACAGCACACATTGTTTAGCATGGCAGCTATAATCTGCATTCCGGATAGTCTTAAGAAATTTGATTCCTGCATGTAATTTTTATATACAAAGTCCAAGCCATAGGAAATGCATGGTATCGAAGTTCCTAATACTTGACTGTCAAGGTCTGGCATATCTTGCCATGGTAGGTAGCAATTATGCACAGCCTCAAATTAGTAGTGCTCAAGGAGACCTGCTAGATTAATCATTGCAACAACCAAAAAGTTAAAAAGTATTTCATTCTGGGTTTGACGTGTAATCTGATTAATTTAGGTCCCTAATTACAAGTTAATTGAAATATACTTTTCATTTTTAAGATCGGTTCCAAAGCCAGATGGATAGTTTATGAGAGTGGCAAGAAGCATTATGCATTTTCTAATTCTTAACTGCTATAGGAGGATTCGTGTTGATAAGGTGCATTTGGAGTTCTAACCATAGTTACTCTTAGCCAATTTATATCAAACAAGCAAGAAATAGGATTCCTCACTTCACTACTTGCTCATCCACTTCTTTAATTTTGATTTAATGTCCATATCCAACTCTATATGGGTTGTGGAGCAATAGTCCCCTTGGCTACAATCTTAATATTATAATGTTTGATTTTTTTTTTTTCCTAAACTTTGTGTAAAGTTGTAATTTTTAATTATGTTTTATTGGATTTAATTCCGTGTCAAATTTGATTGTATTAGTCAATCATTTCCTTGTATGTTTGTGGGATTTATTGTAAGGGTTGAGTGTGAGAGTTTGGTGAAGAATTATGAAGAACAATGAACTTTGCGACTTGTTCGCGACTGGCTCAAAAGTGGACAACTTGCGAAAAGCCATGTGACAAGCACATGCTGGAAGCTAAAGAGTCAAATGCCAGAAAGCATCTCGCAACTCATCTTGTGACTGGACCAATTTGCGAGATGACCCGCGAGATGCACTACCAGCCTGATTTAGTGTACCTTCCTAACCTTTGGGAAGGGGATGTTGAAGAAATCAGACCTCTTTATAAGATTAATGGTTCTCAACTGCAAATAATAAATTCTTTGAAAATAAATAGATAAATGACATCCACTTTCACCATCATCTAAGATATTGCATTTCGTTGTATGTTTTTCGTTTCTCTAATGCATCATATTAATTTTTGTCCAAGTCAACTAACACGAAAATGCAAAATGGTAAACCTGGCACAGAACAAATTAATAGAACAAAGAAAAAAGTAGAATCACATTCATTTCTGCAATGAGGATGTGTGAAGTGATATAATTTTGAGAGATTGTGTTAGCAATGTATTTTCTTTTATTTAAGAATTTAAATTATACAGGTGGAGGTGGCAAGTCTAGTAGGAGCCAAAATCCAACACAATCATCTGAATCTAAGTCTTCTTGGATGGCAAGGAAATGTAAGCCTCCACAGGCTTTTTTANTTCTCTCTCTTTATATATATATATATATATATATAGAGAGAGAGAGAGAGAGAGATAGAGAGAGATCAAAGCTATAACTAAAGCTAGCTAGAGAAAATTTAATTAAATTTTAAGTGGAGTCTAATTTTGTATCATATGTCCCATTTAATTTTTTATTGTTTGACAAGTAAATTGTTGTGTGCAAAAATCAAAGAGTCCAAATTCAACTAGATTCTAAGTTGGATTTCAATTAAAATTTAATTTTGTGTCATATATCTTATCTAATTTTTTAATTTTTATTTTTAATTGTACTCGTACATATACACAAAAGTATACACTAGTTATTTATTTATTATTTTTTTTTTTAATGGGTATACACCAGTTAGTTTAAGTAATTGGTTTGTCATTGCGTTAATATCTAGAGATCGGAGAGGAGACTTGTTATACGTCTTTTTACAGCAAGAGTAGACAGCTCCCCTATCCAAGCTTAGGCTCAGGCAGTGCCGGCTCTATATATAAAGCAACCGATGCGGTCGCCTAAGGCCCCAAGTAGAAAAAAAGGCCCCCAAATTTTAATCAGTAGAAGTTTTTTAAAATATTATAATAGTATTAATTAAGTCCAAATATTAGTTAATGAATAAAATAATATTTTTTTATCAAATGAAAAAAAAATGTTACGTTCACAACATTTTTCACAACACTTTCAAAATAAATCCTAAGAGATAGGTTGTTACACGGTATTATTGATGATAAAAAATTAATTTCAATGGTAAGTTCAAATTAGAACTAATAACAAATTAACACCTAAGATTTGTTATGAAAATATTATGAATATATCTTCTAAAAAAAAAAGAGCAATACAAAAAAGAAAATCACAACATTTTTCACAAGTTGAGTTGACAAACTTTTACTAGTTTTTATCTAAGTCCACCACTAACATCACTTTTTTACTTACCACTATCAAATTATCAATATGCCACGTCAATAGATGTGAAAAGTTTTGTCAATTTTTTTGTCTATAGACTTTCAAAAAAAAATCTACATGGTTCATATTAATTAGTAGTAATTTTGCATCTAAAATAAGATAATTGAATTTAAATTTTTAAAAAATCATATTTAAATATATAAAAGGCCTCAATTTTAGTTTTTGCCTTAGGCCCCCAAATACATTAAGCCGCCCCTGGGCTCAGGCCTTGACATGGGTAGTTGATTGAGGTAGTGTTTGGATTGTGTTTTGCATTTTACGTTTAGCCTTTTGCGATTTTTTTTTTACCAGCGCCTCTTGCATTGCTGCATTAAGGTAAATGAACAGTGTTTTCCTTTGTAAACAGTAATCGAAATTTTTTTTTTAAATTATTTTTAGTTTTCAGTTTTAAGCAAAATAAATGGTATCCAAATACACCATTAATGCAAAAACATAATTTGGACAATATATGTCTATATCGAAGGAGACTCTGTGCACATGATAAGTGTACCTTAGTGTTCAGAGTTTTGTATCTCCTTGTGTGGTTATTGAATAGAAGTTTTCTTCCCAGGAAAAAAAAAAGAAAAAAAAAAGAAAAAAGTGTGTAGCCAAGGTCTTTTATTGACATAGTTATCACATGATACATCAATAGAAATGTACTCGCCAAATGTGAAAGTAGCTTGAGAGTTGGAATCGTAGACAGAATTACCAAACATCAAGAGAAATCAAGGAAAAGATAACACGTTTTTATGTCTTGTTTCTGCCACTTGCATCAACTCATTATCACTCGTAGACAATGTAGACCTAAATAACTTTGGTTAATGATTATTAAAAAAATAAAAAATAAAAGAAAAGAAAAGAAAAAGACTTTGGTTAATGATAAGAAAGTTTTTTTTTTTAGAAGATAATGATAAGAAAGCTAAGAAGAATCAAGTTTTGAAGTGAAGTGTTAACATTAACAGTTTTCCTTTATATTTTCTTAGAAGAATCGTTATCTTTTTCAAAAAAAAAAAAAAAAAGAAGAATTGTTATCACGCTTAGGAAAATAACAAGAAGCAACATGCCGGTGATTGGCCCTTTGCAAAGAAAAAACCATGCGGTGTGGAGCAAGGTGTTTCCCTTGAATTATTGTAGCTAAAGTCAAGGTCGATATTACGTAATGGATGTTATGGAAATACAAATTTTCTGTATTATATTTTGTATTATATTTTATGTTTTACCAATCACAATTTATCATGTGTTTATTTTTTTAAAATTTTAAACTTTAGCAATTTTATAAAAAAAATTTTAACAAATACATGATAAATTGTAATTGGTGAAATATAAAGTGAAACACAAAAAATAATAAAAAAATTTGTACCCCTCTGCATAGTAAGCCAATATAAAATATGAATCCAATGAAGACTGTGTGGTTGATGTCAAATTAAAGGTGGGTCCTCCACCGACCAAATTACCAATTTTTCTTAGAACAATCATTATCATGCATTGGAAAAACAACAAGAAAAAAAAAGTTTTAACTTTCAGTTCAACAAATTATAAAAACTTTTTTTTTTTAATAAATAGGCTAATTTTGAATTAATTTTACTTTACTCTTTCTCTTTCTTCTCAATCTAAACCGATTATCAGCGTTGAATGTTGAATAAGCTAAGAGGGCCATATTTCTAAGCCGAAGTTGACATGTCATGCCAAAGTTTTGCCTATGCTGATCAACAATCGTATATTTTAAGTTTTTATTAAACTCACACAACAAATCAGTAAGTTTTAACAAAATTGTGTTTTTTTTTTTTTTTTTTGAGAGAAGTGGACCATAAAGTTGGATTAGTGGAGTGCTTCTATATGTTTTTATATTATAAAAAATTCCACATAAGCATTTAATTTTTTTAAAATAATTATCAATTTTAACTAAAAAAAATACATAATTAAAATTTTAAAAATACATAAATCTAGATCTAGTTTCATCTTGAACAATAACACAAACCCAGATTTGAATATAAGATGAACACAAAATGCTATCTAATTTTCATTTTCTTTCCTCTCCTCTATGCCGAAGCTCCATGGCCACCATGGCCGGAGCTTCCTCCACCTTCAATCTCTCTACCACTCAAACTAAATCTCACACACTTCGAACACTTGAGACCCAAAACCTAATTTGAGTCCATCTCTCTCTAGACCTCGGCTTCTCTCTCTTTGATCCAAAATGAGGCACAACCTCCTTGTTCCACCATGAAACTCAGCCAACACCACCATGGAACCCAGCACTCACAAGACTCTCAACCTAAGCCCAAAATCAACAAACACTCTCTTTAACCCGAATCTCTTTACTCCCAAACCCAGAAGCTACTCTTCGATCTACAAACTAAGAGCATCTTGAACGGCCCTTGATCCACAAAAATGAGATGTGGAGGTTAAAGGGCAAAACAAAGGGTAAGTGCTGGGTATATGTGTTGTGTGCTCAGTGTTGTGAGGCTTTGTGATCATGTAACATGTGTAATAACACGCACACCTAGATCAGGTTGGTTAGGTTTAATGGCTGCACCAGATTGGTGGAGGTGGAGATTGTGGTGTCTAGGTCAGATAAGTGGTGTTGGTTCAGTTTTTTTGGGTCACAGGTGGTGGGTAGATCTAGGATTTTTGGGTCTGGATATACTAGGTCATTTGTGGGTTTAAAGAGAGGCTGAGATGTTTTGCTTTGTGTTGGTATGGTTGAGGGATTGAGCTGGGTTTGTTCAATTTTGTAAGTATTTTGTTAATGATTGTATTGATTTAATTTTCATATTTAAATCTATTTTTTCTTTTGGATAATTTGGTTTGTGTATATATATGGATTGGTTTTTTTTTTTTTTTTGTACAATATTCTTTTATGATTTTTCTGTGTTTGATTTCTGGGTTTGTATAATTTTTTTGGGTTTGTGCTCTTGTGTGTTCTTGATGGGTTTGTATGATTTTCTAGATTTGTATGATTTTTTGGATTTGACTTTGCATTTATTTTGAGAGTAAATAGTTTATGTTTGTTATTGTGTTCTTTGTGTTTTTAAATTTGAGTTTGTGTTTGGTTATGGGTTTGTACTCTTATGTTCTTGTGTTGATGTTTAAATCTGTGATCATGTTCTTGTACAAAATGAATTAAATCTAAATTTATGTATTTTATTGTTTTTAATTCTTATTTTCTTTTTTTTTTATTTTGTTGAAATTGATTAATAAATTTCTAAAGGAGGCAGGAAACCCATGTGGCATGGGTGATTAGTACAAAATTAGCCTATCTATTAAAAAAAAGTTTTTATAATTTGTTGAACTGAAATTTAAAACTTTTTTTTTCTTGTTGTTTTTCCAATGCATGATAATGATTGTTCTAAGAAAAATTGGTAATTTGGTCGGTGGAGGACCCACCTTTAATTTGACATCAACCACACAGTCTTCATTGGATTGATTCCATGGGAAATTTCCTCTGTGTCTCGCTTTTCCGCTTTGCTTAATTCTTTTTTTCTCTCTCTTCGCACTGAATTTTCCTCTCTCTTTTCCTATCAACCCGTTTCTACTCCTTCACAAAGAGAACCCAAATCAACTGTGCCAACGTACTCCGATCCACCGTGGTCAACGTCAAATAGAGAGAGAGAGCACCGATCTGTGAGCTCTGATCTCAGATCTCCAACAGAAATTTTCTTCTATCTGTGAGCACGTAATTGCAAATAGACGGCACCAGTGCTGTGTCTGTCACTTACAAACTCTCCATCTAGTGCTCTGCTTTCTTCTTCCCCAATTTATTTTCCTTTCATGTGTTAATTCTTACTAGTTAAATAATTTTCTTAATACATATCTTTAATATTTTTCCGATAGCAAATCGATGGACCCAGAAGACGCCTCCTCCTCATGTTTTCCTTCTTCTTCTACTTCTACGCCTAGATGGACATATGAATACGATGTCTTTCTCAGTTTCAGAGGCTCCGAAACCCGCAAAAAATTTACAAGCCATCTGTACGAAGCATTGAAACGGAATGGCATAATCACTTTTAGGGACGATGAAAGTCTCGATCGAGGAGCATTCATTAAACCAGAACTCTTGAAAGCAATAGAAGTATCAAAGATTGCTGTCGTTATTTTCTCTGGAGGCTATGCTTCATCGAGTTGGTGCTTGACTGAACTAGCAAAGATCGTCGAGTGCATGTACAAGAAGAAGCTGACAGTTCTGCCTGTTTTTCATGATGTGGATCCTAGTGATGTGCGCAAACAGAGGGGGACTTTTGAGGATGCCTTTGCAAAACATCTCATTGATAACACTGAGAATGTGCAAACTTGGAAAGATGCTGTGTCAGATGTTGCTGGTATCTCTGGATGGGATTTACGGGAGGAGTAAGAATTTGTTTTTGTTTTTTGTCTTTTGTTCTTTTACTATTTTTCGCTACTTTCTTTATTTGGCCACATGACAACTTTCATTGTCTCCTGTATGTTACAAACCTAGGAAAAAATTATAAGCTTGAATTGTACTTAGGTTGAAAAACATTGCATGCATAATTTGTACCACATATGAGTTCCCCTTCTGCTACTGAACACAACTAAGATTTTACTTTTGATGAATGTTTTATCCCTAAATTAATGTATCTAGCTCTGCCTCATCAAAATTAATGTTTTGCTATATTTTTTACAGGCTTGAATCAACAGTTATCGAAAAAATCATTCAGAGGATAAATAAAGAGTTGGATCGCGAAGTCCCAACTGCTTCCCAAGAGATCGGATCGATTCCCGATGTCAAAGCTGAAATTGAAAACATCATGAATACCGTTTCCACGATTCAAGATGTACTTGATGCAGCAGAGCTGCAGAGTCACAGCCATCAAGTCAAGGACTCGCTCGAAAAGCTCAACGACGCAGTTTATGAAGCAGATGACTTGTTGGGTGAGTTCTACCTAAAGCTTTACGAAGCAAGGAATGAGTGGGAATTTACAAAAAAGGTACGCATTTTTTTCAACTTCAAACCCACTTGTTTTACGTCAAGATGAGTGTAAAATAATTGCAATGAAGCAAAACTAAATGCAATAGCGGAGATGAAAAATTGTTCACTTGAAAGAATCCATGTAGAGCCACCGTGAGTATGGAATAGGAAGAGACCACTCATTTGTGCTTGTGAAAAAGTTATGGGAGAGAAGATGATAAAAAGGCCATCATAAAACTGTTGTTGGAGCCTAATAATGAAGAGAATGTTTCAATTGTTCCTATAGTGGGGATGGTGGGTTAGGAAAAACCACACTTGTCAATTTGTTACAATGACAAGAACTCAAAGAACATTTTGAGCTAAAAAGTGGATATGTATATCTGATGTCTTTGATGTGAAAATGATTATTCAAAAATAATATCGGCTACAGGTGAGAAACTTGAAGACCATAGCATGGATAAATACAAGTCACTTCGTAAAATAATTAATCAAAAGAAGTACTTACTTGTCTTGGATGATGTGTGGAATGAGGATCCTCACAAATGGGAAAGTTTGAAAGACTTTTAGTGGGTGGGCCAAGGGAAGTAAAATTGTAATAACTCGCGTGCGAGATTGGTAGCAGAGATTACATGCCCAACTTCAATATACACTCTTAAAGGTCTCAATGAAGACGTCTTGGTTGTTATTCAAGCAAATAGCATTTAGAAAAGGGCAAGGGCAAGGGACCAATAATCCTAGACTAGAAGAAATTGGAAGGGAAATTGTGCCAAATGTCAAGGGATACCCCTTGCCATAAAGTCTATAGGAAATGTATTGCGCTTGGAAAAAACAGACATAAATGGTCATATGTCAAGAAAATATACTAGAAATTGCAACTCAACAAAAAAATGACATTTTTCCAATTCTAAAGTTGAGTTATGATTTCTTCCTCACATTTAAAAAGTTGTTTTGCCTTTTGTTCCTTGTTTCCTAAAGATTATGAGATCGATAAGGTGACACTTACAACTATGGATAGGCAAGGTTTTATCCGACCATCAAACAAAAACCAAGAATTAGAAGATGTTGCAGATGAGTATTTCAAGGATTTGCTTTGGAGGTCCTTCTTTGAAGAAGTGACAATGAAGGGAGAATTAAAATACAAGATGCATGATTTAATTCATGATCTTGCACAATTGGTTGCAGGGGACAGAGTGCCAATAATTACTTTGGATGGAAACAATTTTGATGAAAAAACTCGTCATGTGTCCTTCCATTTTAATTGACTCATCTTTTATTGAAACTTCAAGTTTGCTAGTTAGAGCAGAGAAGTTACGTACATGCTTTCAACATTTAATATATTTTTTTCATAAGCGGGAAAAATAGATGAATAAAGTTGATAAACTTTTTTTGAGTTTCAGAAGATTGCGCATTGGGTTTATGTGGAGTGCATTGAGAGAGTCCAGATTCTATTGAAAGTTAATACATCTTACTTACCTTGATTTTTCTGAGAATCGTGATATTGAAACTCTCCCTAATGCTATTTCTAGACTTTGGAAATTGCAAACACTAAAAGTCAATGGTTGTGAATCTTAAAGAATTACCTAGAGATTAGTTTTTGGTTGGCCTCAGGCATCTTGAGAATAGAATTGTATGCGTTTGATCATATGCCTGATGGATTAGGGCAAATGCATGCCTTCAAACGTTATCATTATTTGTTGTGGAGACAACCAAGCTTCTACTCTCTGGCATTAGTGTGGCTAGACGAATTGAATTCGCTAAACTCCCTGAGAGGAAAATGCAAATCTCAAATTTGAGATATTTGGAAGATGTTTATTCAGAACCCAACGCTGCCAATTTAAGAGAAAACAATATCTTGACCGGTTGAATTAAATGGCATGCAATATGCATTCATTTTTTGTTCGATGACGAAACGATGGTGAGAGAAGTTATTAAAGGCCTCCACCACACCAAAATCTTAAATTTTTGTCTGTGATTGGGTATGGGGGTGTGCAGATTTTCAAGTTGGCTTTCTTTGCTCACAAATCTGGTTGATTTAACTTTAGGTTTTTGTAAGAGATGTCGACAACTTCCACGGTTGTCTCAACTCCACTCTCTGAAACGTCTATGTCTTAAGTATATGTATGATTTGGAGTACATATCAGAAGGTGATATAAACGAGGAGGAGTACATATCCTTCTTCCCATCGCTAGAGTCAATTTCTATTGAGCTTTGCCGTAATCTGAAGGGATGGTGGAGGAGCACATCAACAACAGATCACCAACAACATCCGCATCACCAGTCACTGCCTTCATTCCATCATCTTTCTGAGTTATATATTGAGGATTGCCCTAATCTAACTTCCCTTCCTCCGTTTCCGTATCTTGAAGAAAGTCTAATTTTGGATAGAGTCAGTTTGAAAGCTTTACAACCGACAATAGCGATGACTTCTTCGCTTCCTTCTTCCTCCTCTTTCTTGTCCTCTCCTTTCTCCAAATTAAAGTCTATGACTTTAAAATCTATAAAGGATACAGAGGCTCTACCAGATGATTGGATGTCAACCCTGAGTTCTCTCAAGCAACTCGGCATAGGAGGAGGCCCTAAGCTGAAATCTCTATCTCTAGCCGTGCCCCATCTCACCTCACTCGAGAGCTTGGCGATTAGTGATTGTGAGCTGTTTGATTCGATTAGTGACAAGGGTGATGATGGCACCGAATGGCAGAATCTTAAATGCCTCAGTTCTCTGTATTACAACAGCGTTCCGAATTTGAAGTCTATTCCTTCCGGGCTTCAACATGTTACTGCTCTGCGAAGTCTTGCGATTTATGATTGTCCCAATTTTACGATTTTCCCGGAGCTCGCCTCAGTTGTATACCTTCAAATTTCAAGGTGCCCCAACCTAACATCAATTCCCGATGGGATTAGTAATCTCACGTCCCTCGAAGAACTTTACATTTACGATTGTCCAAATCTCAAATCACTTCCTGATGAGATGCTTTCTCTCAAGTCTTTACAAAAGCTAACAATTGAAAGTTGTCCTGACTTAGAGAAAAGATGTGAAAAGGGAATTGGGGAAGATTGGTTCAAAATCGCTCATGTCCCTGTTATCAAATTTCGGAGGTGGTGATTTTATATGCTGAAAAAATGTGAACCAGTCCATTTTTCAGTCAGTTCCTCTTGGCCTACCTCAAGCACACTGGCCCTCTCAGCCTCGACCATGCTACTCGCAACATAACCTCTGGTATGTCTTCTGCAATAGCTGAGCTTGGTAGCTCTTCACTTTTTACTCTCTTTTTTTTTTATTTTAATTTCTTAATTATCTTATATAATTTATGTATGGTTGCTGAGAAAACATAGTAAATTTTTGGGAATTCTATTCTTTTTATTTTGTTGATTTCCAAAAAATAAAGAAATTTTTAAATATCTTTTTTTTTTTTGGGGTGGATTTCCAAAATATTAGAACAATAAATATACTCAACCATGATATATAATTGTATTGGGTTTACATTTTCTAACAATGAAAAATCCAAGATTGATTTGAAAGAAACCAAACTGTTGGACATTGTTTAAAAGTTTTGCTTTTGGTTATTTTTTCAACAAGAAATATTTGGCCAACCCCAATATCATCCATGAACAAGTGCTCTTAACAGTTGTTCACTCTCTTCTTCTTTTTTGGAATGCAACTCTCTTTCTTAGTTTATTGGGTTTTAATTTATGCCTTTTGCAAAAACTGATTTTTTATTTTGATTCATGCAATGAGGAGCCAAGGATTCCATTGTTATATAATGGCCATACTAAGAGTTTTGTTAAGAAAGGTTAAAGTGTGATGCTCTGTTTTGTTGTGAAGAAATTTTGCCTCAATATTAAAGCTCTACGAAATTTGCATTGCATTCCTAGGATGCCAATAGTGATGCACTGAAACAGAATTTAATGTTTTTTATTTTTCGTTGTTATTGAAATATTGTTATCCTTTTTGTCATTGCATAATCCTGCTCCTTTGTAATTTGTTTACATGAATGGCCTTAAAATGAATATGCCTTTTGTTTATCAACAGATTTAATGGGATTAATCATCAAGTGAGTGTGGATCATCTAAAGAATTTGAAGATTTTTGTGGAAAATATGGCAAAGGATCTATTCCTTGGATACTTTGAGGATTTCAGAAACTGATCTAGCTCAGGTACTTGGTTAGAGTCACCAATAATCAAAGGTTATTGAGTAATTTGGAGTAGTGTTCCAGTGGGATCTCTGATTTTTGGCATTTAACACTATGGCGATATTGAGTTAATCAATTTTCTTCCAAATAAAAGAAAAAAGCTTAATAAATATCACAAAGTCACTAATGGGGAAGAGGGGACGGTCCACCTAAAAAAGTTCATGTCCTATAGTTGATAGGGCCTGAACTTGGTTCATCTTCTATGTTTCTAGATAAATGTAGATTAATTATGAATCCTAATCTTTTGTAGTGATTGAAATGCTACGTTCTTAACTCTTCTTCTTTGTTCTCTGTGTTTTTTGATGATCTCCCAGTTTATTTGATCTTAGATGGAAAACAAATTGGAAGCATGAAACAAAACTAGGGATAAATATCTGAGCCTATAGAGAACCTTTTGGGCAAGTGCAGCAAGTGAACAGCTCGGCCAATTATCTTGTTTTTGTGTTCCTTTTTCCCTCAAGGGGAAAAAAGGGGGGTGGGAGACGCATAAATCCTTCACTTGTTTCTTTGTTCTAAGCATCTGTACCTTGGTATAAATGATAAGACTGCACTTTTGGGTTTGCAGAGTTGATTTTAAATAAACAAATTGAAATTTGGCACTTGGAGATGTTGGAATAGATTTATGGTGAATAATCATTATTCAGTAGGATGATCTAGTCCAACCCAACAACAAAGCCGTAGTCCTAAAAACTGGATTAATATTAAATGCATTTCAGAATATGATCTGCTCCCAAACTTATCAGCAAAAAAAAGAAAAAAAAAAGACCCAAAGATATGATCTGCTCCAAAGTTTATATAGGTCCATATATCTCTGTCAAAATTCAATCCTCTTGTTCCCCTTCAATTAAGAGCATAGTGATTATTTTAATCATTTGATTCTGCGTGCAGAATAGAGGCAGGCTTGGAATATAAAAACTGCAGAGAGTTGGTTGTTTATCCAAAGCAAGTTGGTATTGCAATTATCAAGCCACAACTGAAAAATTAAGTGGTAAATCATTTAAGTTTCATATATGGTTATTTATTTATGTACTCGAACTTATGTTTCGTAGTATGGCATGGAAAAAGACCACAGCTTGGTGTTAACCCCCCTGTTTCTTTATATTCATGCATCTCCTTTCTAAGTTCCCTGTGATTGTTAGATACTACTCTCTCTCTTTTCATTCCTCATTTTCGTTTTAGGTATGGTGTTTTTCTAAGTTATAGGAGTCTGTATGCCAGAGCTTTGAATACTTAAACAAACAAGATTTCAGTAGTTTATATGTCTTCCAACCATGCTGGTAAAAACGAATATGCAGCAACCAGCAAAAAGTAAATTGGTAAGTATCTCATTCTCATCTTTATTATACCTTACCACATAGATTAGGCTAAAAGGTTCAATTGTTGGAAATTTAATTGTAAGATGGTAAAAACACTTATTTTCCTCTCTTTTCCCTTTTTTTTAAAATTTTTAATTTATTATTAAAATTTAATTTTGATAGGCTGGAATGGATGAAGATGATGGTTTGGTGGTAGCAATCCGATTACTACATAGTTGTAGATATAGCTTAATATCTCATTCCTTGTGAAGCATTAGTTTATGTTCATGTCAAAATATTGGAAATGTTTACTCTTTCCTATGTACATAAGCAGGACTCAGAAAGCATCCCTTTGAAATGGGAGGAAGAGTGGAGATAGGATTCAAACTTAAGAACACATATTTTGATGCTATGATAAACTACCAGTTGTCCCAAAAGCTTAAACTGATGGGAAATTTTTCCTATGTTAACCATCATGGTAACAATTATAATGTAGAGTTTGTCTTGACTAAACCAGGTAACTCAACTTTTACAGGTTACATGACAAAAATATTTTCTCTTAAAGCTATGAAGATGCTGCATCAACACTCAACAGTCAGTGCAGGGCTTGTGTTTTTGTGTAGTAGAGTGGAAAAAAAAAGTAAGATTAGATATTGATTAAAGTATTATGTCTACTTTTGGCTTTTTTTAGGATGAACGCTTTGACATAAGGGAAATTGTTGTTGCACACCGTGGAGTGCACACTCCATACACATAACACTATGGAAATCATGTGTTCAAAACACAATTTCTCACTTAAATTGTGAAATCATGTTTTGAATCCACGATTTCAGTTGATGTGGCATGCACACATCATATACACTGGCATGTAATTAACAACGCTCTTGACATAATATGCAACTTGACATTACTACTTTTACAATCTGGGATGCTACTAACTTTTAGGTCACGCATTGGAACAGATGATGCCAACAGGTTCTTTGACTTCGGTATTACTGGCCCACCGGAGTTTTCCTTGGCTATTAACGGTCTTGCAATCCCCTGACTTAGAATTAATGTGGATTACCAAAGAAAGAAAGTGTAGCACTAAGACAGGGAGGAAACTTCTGAAGTTAGTCTGGATGCACTAGCAACAAAGGGAAATCAAATTACAAAATGATGTAAGCAATCTTTTTCCGACTGGGAATGTCACCAACAGCAATCCTCTACTGTTGATTTTTGTCATTTCATGATGAACTGAACTGCATTCCAGTATTGCAATTCCATGTTTCAAGGTCTTGTAAGGTAGATCATGATCATTTCACAGGTTGCTTTTGGCATTTTTGGGTAAATCCACTAGGATGATGTCTTGGTACTTGAATTAATGATGAGGAAGATTTGGCCAGTGAGCTCTAACTCAACGGGCACCTCTTCCCCTTATAAGTGCTAGGTGGAGGGATGGGTCTTGGGTTCAAGACCCTTCAGGTGGGTGTGTAACTTACTAGTGAAAAATATGATGAAGAAAATTTGGAAGCTCAATACATGGATGCCAATTTTTGTGATTCAATTTCCATTGCAAGGGATTTTTTTTTTTTTTTGATATACTTATTAGAATTCGGCAGTTTTTTTTTTTTAAAATGCAATTCATAGCCACTTCTCCTGGCTGCATGTGAAAATTTTTCTATTCTGTGGTACTGTGTTCTGTCTACTTACCTTTTACCATTTAGCTGCACCTATTGAACCAATTCCCTACCTGCCTTTGACATTCCAATGTCTCCATATGATTAAAATTCTCTAAACTATTTTTGCATTGTCTTTATAGTGGGTATATATATCTATTTTTAATGCAAAATTTGTGTTTCTTTGCATTATTGAAATGAAAATAGCATATAAAAATTTCCCATTAACTTTCATTTTATTCATCCTTTAGATTTTGGTCATATTATGACACTTTTTTTTTTCTAGAAGAAGGCACAGTTTAGGGCACTGCTTGAATGAATTCAGTCTTTTGCCTTGCCAATGACCATCTGTTGTGGCTTCCAGAATTCTAGATCTTGTTGATAATTAATGATATGTAATTGTTAGATAATAGTCTTTATAAAGAGTATAGCTACTATCATCATCATTTGAATATGCCATGGATGCTTGACCTAACTGATAACTAGTGTGTGTGTGTGTGTGTGTGTGTTTTGGTATAATGTGAATCCAAAAATATCCTCAGTTCCCATTCATATGCCACCACATCAAAGAATACTAAAAATTTTGTAAGAACAATGTTGTGATACTTTACTATCTACTCTCAACTTTGTGACGTGGTCTTCTCTTGATTCATGGCATGTTGGCATGTTTTTGTTTTCCAGCCCTTGGAAGAGATTCACATTCATTCTTCCTTTTTTTTCAGGTAGGATGATTTTATCAGAAATTTGATTCTATATGCTGGGAAGCAGGAGCCAGTTAGCCACAGGAGCATTGAATACTAGGTGGACGTGTTTGAGAGTGTGTTTCTTCTTACTACACTAGTAATAAAAATATTTAGAGACTAGTAAAAAGCCGTATCTCATTTCTTCTTACTTCATGTGTTTTGAAATTGTTTTTGCCAGTTGGTAGAAATATTACTGTTTTGGTGTTTCCTCTCTTTTCTTTTCTAATTTATTTCGCAAACTTATGTTTGATGGGATGGAATGGATGAAGATTGTAGCTTGGTGTTAGCAATTAGAGAGCTGCCTAGTTTCTGTGTTGCTTAATTTCTGAAGACTGATCGTTTGACTTTTCAATGACTCCTTGTGAAGCATCAGCTTTATGTTCATGTAAAAATATTACTGATGATTTTTATGCAAGCTATTTATATGCTTTTGAAATTGTCACTATTTTGTACATATGAGTACTCAAAAAGACAAAAACCATCCTTTAGAAATTGCATAACAAAAGAACTGTCAAGGGAAATATTTTAGTGGGTCAAATTTTGTCAATTACAACAGGATTGGATGTTCCAGTGCTTGTAGCCTTTTCTTCTTCATAAGTCTAGAAATGGATATTCTTAAGTTGGTGAGAATGCCATCAGTTCATGCACTAACAATATGAGTGAGTAGTACAACTTACTAAAAAAATTAATTGATTATCATTTTCATGATTTACATTAGACTTAGCTGTTGGAGCAGGAAAAAAAAAGAATGTTTTTCCTAAGAGATAATGGTTTGTTTCTTCAGTAGTTTTTCTTAGTAAGCATTTAATGCCTTCTTTCTGTTAAGCAGTCTCACATTCTTGGGGGAACTTAGCATACCATATAAGTTTTTTTTTTTTTTTTTTCTTTTCTCTTTTTCCTTTTTCCTGTTTTTTTGGGTGATTAGTACATAGCATACCATATAGTTTTAATTCCACCCAAGGACAATTTAATTATATGAAATCTCTGAAATATTATATGAATCCAACATCTTCTGTTATGAAGCATACAAATTCGCAAGTTGTTAAAAAACTTTCTGATTGAATGCTATAAAACCAATAACTATAGAATGGAGAAAATTATGATATTTTTTCAAATTATTTATGCTGCAAAGAAAATATTAAATGAATTCATGATACTTATTAGGCTTTTTCATCTAAAAATAATTAGTGACTCATATTGGACTGACTAGCTGTTGCTGCGGGGCAAAAAGTGTGACTTTCCATATCAGAGGACTTCTAAGACTTCCATGATAAAGGTTCTTTTCTTAGATATGCATTTGAACTTTCATCTTTGAAGTAGCCTAACATTCTTGGAGTTAATTAGCATATTATAAAGTTATAATCAAGCGATGGACAGCTGACTACATGAAATATTTAAAATAACATATGAATTGAGAATCTTCTGTTCTCAAGCATAGAAATTCATGAGTTGTCAACAATCTTTCAAATTGAGTCCAATGTAACAGTAGCAATTGAATGGAGGAAAAAATGACCACTTTTATAACAATTTGGGTCCCAAAGAGAAAATTTATTTTCAATGTCCAAATGCTAATTAGACCTGCTGCAATATCTTTGTATTAATTTTATGATTATGTCAACTTTTGCTGTTAGTGGAGCTCGTTTTCTTGGTGACTTTGGATGTGAACACAAATCCCCTGCAGTTTTATTCCATTTACCAACTAATTAACATGAATACTTTTCGATGCAGAAATTTTTTTTTAAGGTGAAGTGAGGCCCATTCTCAATTCCAATGTATGAAATTCCTAGTTTTCTACTTGAACTTTTGCATCAATAATTCTTCATTGTAGATACTGCGGAATATTACTTTGGTTGCTCTCTCCGAATTCTAGGATTGAGAACATGTTAAATCAATCCCTGCACTCACTAACATTAGGGAATGCAAGCTTTGTGTGTTATTGATGTACAATGTTTTTCATTGTTGTTGTTCTTGCTCGTATGGTTTTCAAAGTTTTTGTTAAGAACTTATCATTTGAAGTGTTTATGTTAACTTCAATTCATTTGGTTTAATGTCTCCTGGGTGATTGAAACATTATATTCTAAATCCCATTATAGCAAAAATGTCTTTACACATGTAACGATGAAACCTTAAAATCTGCATACATTATATAATTAATGGAACATAGAAAATTTACCAATGGTACATTTCAGTCCATTTTCTTGTTTCATAATTCATTTCATCTCTTGACCTTACTGAATAGGTTTTTTCAGTTATACACTTATTATGTCAAGATGGCAACATATACAATACGGATTTGTTCAAACAAACAATTTCATTTGTCATTGATCAAGAAATTGTAAGCACAGATTATAATGTGGAATTTTGTCCTAACTAAGCCAGGTGACTCACTTTTCACAGGTTACAGGACAAATGAAACCAATATCATCTCTTAAAAATGTGAAGTTGATGCATCAACCATTTGAGTAGGGCTTGTGCTTTTGTGCAATAGAGTGGCACTAAAATGTAGGGGTAAATATTGATTAAATAACTGTCTTTTTTTTTCTAATAATAACTGTCTACTTTTGGTTTCATTTAGGATGACTGTTGTGCTATATTATGCACCCTATCTCATGACTACTTTTATTTCCCGCAGTCCAAGAATGCAGACATCACATGTTGGAGTAGATGATGCAACCAGTTGCTCTGACTTCATTATTACTAGCCCAGAGGAATTTCATTTGTTATCAGGGTCTTGCAATTCTCTCCCTGCTTTACAAGAAATGTGGATTACCAAAGAGACAAAGTGTTACATTGGTTGAATTAGTTCCATTTATACACGTTCAACACCAAACCAAATTTGGTGATTGCTTATTAGTAGGATTTGAAGATATCAATGGCAACAAATAAATAGGCTTTGCACTTGTATATATAGCTAGTCGTGCTTAGTTCTTTAAAATGCACAACTTTGGTCTTTTGCAGATCGGGTTTAGACTTTAGAGAATTTGAAAATTCTTGTTTGCTAGTTGTGGTGAGAGAGCGTTCTTTGGGTGTATTTGGGGCTTGGGTTTTGTGAGAGTGTTTTTGTGTCACTTTTGTAATCTCCTTATTTTTTTTAGTGAAACTTTCTCTGGTGCTGCCCGTGGATGTAGGCCTAAGGCCGAACCACGTAAATCTGTGTGTTCTCTATGTGATTGTTTCTGCTATTTTTCTACTTTTATTTCAAACAAACCCTCATTTTTTTTTTGCTTCACTCATAACCAAAAAATAATAATACTAAAAATAAATCAAGGCTTCTGCTATCTCAACATAAAGTATAATACTAAGACAGGAATGGAATTTCAAAATTTAGTTTGGAATCTATGCACTAGAGATAAAGGGTATTTAAGATGACAATGATTTATGGTGCCCATAGATATCTTGTTGGTTAAAATAAAAGTAAATGGTTGTAAGCCCAACTATCCAAAGTAAGTGCGATTAGCCCTCAATTTTCTTTAAAATACCTTTAAAATACTTAAAATAAATCCTAAAATCTGATTAAATAAATTATTATTAATCACTTTATTAATAATTTTGCGTTAAAAACAAGTTTAATCACTATTATTACTAGTAGTTAAATTATTAATTAATTATTATTAATTAATATGCTTAATAATTTTACTTAACGAATTTACCTAACCTAAATTTAGTAGTTAAGTAAAGAAAACTATAGTTTAATTAGTAGACACTAGAAATAAGAGATAGATAAGGATATCTTACTAAAGAATTTTTTATTAAAAAAGAAATCCGAAATACTACAGGTACAAGCTACTTCCACCTAGATCTTTTTTTTTGTGATCATCAACTATCAGTCATTTCCAGCCAAATCAAGTGGATTCTTTTTTTTCAAATATCTTACAATGTTAAAAGTGGTTGATGTTTTAGTTTGATTATAAAGAGTTGTTCTCAAGATACAGATGTCATAGGTTAAAACTTTCTTAAAAAGAAAGAAAAATCTTACAATGTTTGAATTTGTAAAAATTGGTTCAGATAACGTTAATGATGGTGTAATATCTTAAAGGATCCCACTTACTACAACTTGTGTTTCCTTTAGTGTACCCTCTGGAGCCTATTACATAGTGAATCCTAGCATTAGTTTTCTATTTGAGTTTCACTGTTCACAGAAAAATTAGGATGAGAAGCTGAATGAATTAGTGTTTGCAGGAAAATACCATGACCTTGAGTTGTGGGGTAAAGCAGCGCTTCAACTGCAGTTCAAAAAGAAAGGAGGCCTAAGGCCCGACATTCACATTGTGTTTAGTATGCTTTTGATGCAAGTTGGAGGAATAAAACATATAGCTTCCTTCTTCTGAACTTAGTGGCTATAACTTTCATGCTTTCTCTTTTGGTTTGGTTATTTGAATATGGCTATAAAACACAAAAGCCTTGTGATCTTGCTTTTGTTTTTGGAGAAAGAATTATAAAATACAAAAACTCTATGAGTAAATTCTTGATGATTTAAGATTGCTTTTTCTTTGCATGATTATATAAAGTAAATAAGGAAAAGTAATAATGGTAACTTAGGGGATTGCGTCGTCTGCCACACCAAAAAAAAAGGAAAAAAAGAAAGAAGTTTGTGGGGGTGGAGCTTATATAATTTACCAAGTTTTAGATAAACATACCTTTCTATCACAATTTTCTCAAATTACATTACTTCATTCATCTTAATTGCAGAATTGAATATAAATCCATGTTTTATCTCTGTTCTTTTATTTTTTTCTAAGCCAAGTTTACCATTTGCAATTTAAGTGACAAGGAAAAAAAAGATACGCTGCATTCTAACAATTCCAACATAGGAAGCATACAATGAAATGGGTTGTCTTTTATGATTTTGAAAGCAGTCCGATGCATTTCCCTCTTTTCAATTTTTTTTTTTAATTTAAAAAACACTAATTATTTGCACTAAAGAACCAATGTGATGTTAGAAATTTAAGATCTAAGGTGATGGATAAGTACCATTTAGCTTATAAAAAGGTTTAATTTCTTCAACATCCCTCTTCACAAACATTTTTTTTTTAAAAGTTGCTTCCAGTTCAACATTTGCAGCTATGCCATCTTATTGACGACTTCAGATTTCTAGCCAAGAAAATAGGTAAAAACACATTTGAAAAGGATTCCTGACCATCCAGTGGTATTTATGACATTGTACATTACACTATAATTATTAAACAACCCAATAGCTTCATATTATAATTAAAAAAAAAATGTAAGGGCTAAAGAGAAGCAAATATTCAGCATAAATGCAATTATAATAAACAAAGACATTAACCTCAAAATGAGTAACAGTTACACACATAGATACGAAAAAAATTCATTGAAAGATACTTAGATAAATTCAAATAAAATCATCACCATCAGTTTTTCATTTTTATTGAGATATTGTGAAGTAGGAATTTTAGATGACTGCTATCAGCCTTCCAATCCAAAATTAAGAGTAGTGGGTTTGTAGTCAATCACCATGTACTTCTCCACATGAGGCAGGAGCGCCTTTGCATATTCAACATGAGCAGGATGAGCAATATACTCTGCAACACCCTCCATACTCTCAAAAGTGGATTCTAAGACATGAGTGAAACCTTGATTTTTGTTCCCAGCACTTACATCCTTGCCCCTGTTAATCACATAACATGACCAAAAATCATTTACATAAATGAAGTCTGTTCAAGGTCATAAACCAGTGTTTCGGTTATCAAAGTTCACTAAAAATTCTCAATCCTAGAAATGACCAATACCAAGCACCAAGTAGGACATGCAAAGAAAGCTTTCACCTAAATGACCCTTTAGCAACATATGGAAAATGACTTGAATAAACAGTTAAAGGAGAGAGATTTAAAAAATAATAATAATCTGTAGTTTAAGATGTATACTAGATCATTTGACAAGGTAATATATCAAACTTGGCTTCACTCTGAAACTGTTCTCTTTCTCCTGATTCTTTTTTCTACCCGAGTAAAAATGCTTCTGAGCTAATTATGGATTTATAGCATATTTAAATCATGTAAATTTATTGATAAAATGGAGGATTAAATATTTGAACATTGTTCCCCTAGGCTTTAATGTGGACAATTTGGAGAAAGAGGAATTCTAGAACCCTTGATGGTGTTGTGCATCCTTGGCTTGAAATTATGTCCTCTTTTTTGAAATATTGTATGACTGGATGACAATTTTAGGCAATTTACAGTCTATGTTTTTCTTTGGTCTTTATAGATCTTCTAGATTTGAGATTGTAATTCTTTTGAGTAACTTCAATACGCTCCATACGTGTATGAGTTGTACATCTTTTATCTGTGAAAAAATTGAGGATTTAGTTGAGTATATCACATGCAAGTGGCAGATTCTCACTACCCTCTTTATCCAAAGTCAACCTCATCTGCTTTGATACAATATCTTACTATTCAGAAAGGCATGCATCTCTGAATCTCTTATACATATTCTCAAGTTGCATAACAAGAGTGAGATCAGAGCCTTACAGATGTTTAAAAGATCCATAATAACACAAACAAGCTTTTTTAGTTCTTGAAAGCATGAGAGATGTCAATAAATAACTTCCCTTCTTAGACATGTTTTAACCTATTTGTACATATTTTGTTCTTAACTTAGCATATTTTGTAAAAGAAACAAACAATAATGATGACAAGAAAAATGGTTACCAATGGAAAGACTTCAAGGGCTCAATAAGGTTGACAAGATTGGCCATTTCTCTGATGAGATGGTCAATTTGGTTAGGTGTAGTTCCATCCTTGAACTTTGCTACAAATATGTGTTTCACAACTCCCTTTGCTTCCTCCATGTTGTCTTCTTTCTTTCTCTCAAAAGTATACTTTGAATTAGTGATTTACTTCTTTTTAGTCTTCTTCTCCCACTAATGTTTGGCCACTAACCCTTTTATGCACAATGCCACTCTCCTGCTTTATATTTGCAACCAACCATATTGTTCAACCAATCCCAATTAAATGAGGCCCTTTCATTTTCAACACCTTCTTCAACTCTTGGCTTGTAGTAAAACTTTGCAACACGACGTTGCATCTACTATTTACGCTAAAGTTATCTTGTTATGAAATGCGCTTGAGGTTTCTAATAATGGACCTCATGTTCTCATCCATTCCCTCCCTAACAAAAAGGGAAATAATTCTTAAGGCCCTATGGAAGTTGTCCCATATTGCCTAGGAAGCAGTTGAATAATAGCTTTATTGAGTCCTGTTATTATCTTTCAATTTACTTGGCTAAAAATGAAGACTTTCTTTTTTTCTTTTTTTTTTTTTTGGTAAGCAAAATGAAGACATTAGACATTCTTTGTTGAAGTTGAGAGAACAAACACATGGGCAGGTGCATCTTCATTAATGTCATGGTTAGTATATGCCCTGATCAAATTAATACTTCCTAATTTTATAGGCAAGAAAGAAGGATTTCTCCATGCTGCAATTACTTGTTCAATGCATCAAATAATTAGAGGAAGAGTGAAAAGCTCCTTTTCCTAAAAGCCAATACAGCACCCCACCCCCCCCCCCCCCCCCCCACAACACCTAAAAAGAAGATCTTTAACACACTTATTAACAATCTTAAATTCCTACCTTTAGAAAGCAAAAGCAAATAAAAGAACATTATGTTCTAGGGACACAACGTTTTTCACAACAGCTATTATAGCTTGTTGTGATTAGTGCATAATAAAAATGTTGTTAGTAGTAAACCCAAGTGGAAGCAACACCAATCACAGCAAACATCTCAGCCGTTGTGAAAATTTGTGTAGCTAACATTACTCCATGTAGCTGGAATACAATGAAAAACAGAAGCATAGTTAAGAGACTGGACAGATCTGGCAGTCAAATGAAACAACCACATCTGCTTCAACATGAAGAGAGAAATACATGTAACTGAAATAAATTTCACCACCATCAATTCAAACAACCAATCGTACCATGGCTTTATTACATGGGCTTCTATCAAAAACAGGCTGTCAGATCTGGACAACTCCAGTACTACGGTTATGCTGGCAACATTGTCTGCATTTATCAAAAGCTGCAGCCTATAGTTGGGACCATCCATGTTATCATGCTCGAAATTCTCAAGAAAATTATAGGTCCAGATTGCTTCAACTAAGATTGCTGTACAGTCAAGATGAAAGGAATTCAGAGAATTCTCAAGAAAACTATAGGTCCAGATTGCTCCAACTAAGATTGTTGCACAGTCAAGATGAAAGGAATTCAGATTCCTGAGTGCATATTAAGGGTGAAAGAGATGAGAACTAAATCTTTAATTCTATGATTGCTGATATTAGAAATTAGAATCTGCATAGATAGCTTAGTTCAATTTTCTTGCTTTTGTTAAATGTTTTCTAATTTTACCACTTCTAGTGCAGATGCTAGTTCATGTTCTACTGCCTAAACTTAATTAAACCAAAAGAACAAAAAAGAAAGTTCATCACCATCTCATTCTATTAAAGTTGCACAAATGTTGATCAATATAACAAACTTAAACCGGTAATTATTCTACCCAAAGATGGTGAAGCAGGATTGTACACCTTACATGAGTACTACCCCTCTTGTGATCCATAACAATAAGTCTAAAGACACAATTTTTCTCACAAATTTTTCACAATTGTTGAGGTGGCAAGTTATGAATGATAGATAATAAAGTGGTGTTTCTAATGCGCCAAAATTAATACTAACTAGCCGCGAACCCGCGCGTTGCGCGTGATAATTATTTTTATGATGGTTTTATTAAAAAAAAATTTACAATTTAAACTAATCTAATAATGAGTAATGTATTTCGTAATTATATTTTTATTTATTATAAGAACAATCATAAATGTAATATAGGATCAATCCAAAACACCAAAAAAACATAAACTAAAAAAAATTAATAAAACTTAACAATGATTAATTGAACCACTATTAGGATAAAATTTTGTTTTTGATAATCTATTAAGGTTATTTTCTTTGTAGAAATTATAATTTCGGCCGCTCAAAATATATTATGAAATAAACAATTATTAGCAAAATCTAAGAATTAAATTTCTATACATGCATTGTTATAAAATAATAATAATTAAAATAAAATTGCAAAAGTTAAAATTTGTCACCTATCCAATTATTTTTGTTTGGCTAACCTTTGCTTTTCTTTAAATAAATGGCATTATAAAGTACTTCTAGTGCAAATATTAAGAGTATTTTGTCCACCACAAAGGATTAGAAAATAAACAAAAATTAGTAAAGTCTCATAGTTTAACATCTAAATTGAGCACTATAAAAAATCATGCTATGTAACAGAATAAATACCAAATTATCCTAATCATGCTATGTAATAGAATAATATTATATTTTTATATGCTATATTTAATTCTTTAGAACGCAATAGGATAACATTTAGCATTCAAAGAGAATAAAAAAAAAAAAAAAAAAACAACAACAACAATTTAAAAAACTAAACTAAATCACAATTTAAAAAACTAAACTAAATCACATTAACCCAAAATAGAGTTTCAAAGAATGTAAAAAATTATCAACCTAAAGTAGAGATGCAAGAAAAATAAAAAAAATCCACCAAAAAATTGAGAGAGAGAGAGAGGGAGAGAGAGGGAACCTTTTTTTTTTGTGAGGGAAAACTATGCATATAATACAAGAGATAGTGACAAATTTATATTAAGAATGTGTGAATAAGAAGAGACAAAAATAAAGGAAGATGAAGGGAAAGAGGAAGAATGATATTAATGTAAAGGGTAGTGGGGAGATGAAAAGGTAAAGGAGGGAAAAAGATTGAAGAAGTAGTGGGGAGATGAAATGGTAAGGGAGAGAGAAAGGTTGGAGAAGTGTAAATAAGTAGTGGAAGTAAATAAATAAGTAGTGGGCTGCATTTATAGGGCTGAAAATTGTAAAAATCATTTTAAAATTGTAGGAAAATTATATTTTAAAAAAGAAAAGAAAAAAAAGAATGATGTAGCAGCTGATGTGGCGCAACGTGAGAGCAGCAGCATTAAACGCTACGCTTCAGCTTTTAGTAATATATAGATTTGTCGATTTAATAAGTCTTGATAAATACTGTGAAATGTGTTTGTAGCAATACTCAAGAACTAACAGTGGTGGGTTTGCAGTCAATCACCATATGTTTATCCTCGTGAGGGAGGACACAAAACCATGTTCTCTGCAATACCCTCCACTCCATATTCTCAACGGTGGTGAAGATATAAGTGAAACCTCGATGCTTATTTCCTGCACTCAAATCCTTATTCATGTTCTCATACTTTGTGCATGATTTTATTTGCATTTTTGTCAACCTTGCAACTCTTTTTTCATATCACCCCTCTCTCTCTTCTACACAGAAATCTGAAAGAGAATAAGACAAGTCTATGATGTGCTGTGTACATAGATTTTTGTATCCTAAATTCTATTTACTTAAGATTTTGGAAGTTGATAAAGATATTTTGTTTTTTATTTATTTAATAATTCGATAATTGGAGGGAGGAATTTGAATCTTAGACGTTTCATGGAAAACAACAAAAGTAGTACAAGGGTTAAAGCCAAAAGCCAAAAGCAAAAATAAAACAAAACAACCAAACAAACAAACCGAAAAGACATGCATGGGCTGACTAGATTAACTATATGTAAGCAAATGCGAGGTTGACTATTTGTTAGTGAATGCCTTGAAGAGCTGGTCAACTTAGTCGGGCAAGGCTATCTTTTCTTTTCTTTTTTTCCTTTTTTCTATTTTTATTTTGATAACTCGAAGTTACAACGAAATGGAAGATTTGAACTCTAAATATTTTTGTTAGAAACATTAAGAAGTGTCAACTAGTTGAAGTGTAAGGCTTCTGATCAAACCATCTTTGAAGTTTGTTATTAAAGATTTAATATCACTTATGTGGATTAGGCAAAACTTTAGTCAAATTTAATTAAAGAATTTTTTTTTTACCTAAATCATTTGTTAGTCCCATCTACACTAGATTATCTATTTGTTTAGTACTTTATTAAATACTAATTATTTATTTTATTTTATTCACAAACAAATAGGACGATCAAGATAGGTCACCTAACGACCAAGATCAACCAATCAACGACATAGATCGACCATCCCACAACCATTGCATACTGAGAGAGAGAGAGAGAGAGAGAGAGAGAGAGAGAGAGAGTTATTGCAAAAGAGAAAATGAAAAATCTTGTTACTCACTCGCTATTGCACACTCCATACATACTTCTTTTGAACCCTCTTTTTTTTTTTTTTTTAAGAATTATGTTAAATTATCAATTGTCCCAAAATCTTAAGCTATTAAGAAATAGTGAATTTAATCACTTAAACCATAATTCTAATAGAAATCACGTTTTCAAAAGTGTGTATGATGAGTGTGCAATAGTAAGCGTGTTAATATTATTACCCATAATAAAATATTTGTTTTGTTTAAGCAACAATATTAATTAGTTTGGACCACGCTCTGTAGCTCGAAGTTCTTTTGGATAGCTACAAGCTAATCCAATGCTGTGCCTTTTTAAGTTGGTCAGTAGAATTTTATCTGCACTAGCAGGATAGCTAGTCCATCTTCGAGCTAGTAAAAAGAAAGACTCTCTCTCTCTCTTTCTCTCACAGGTTTCTTAAACCACTCATTCCAACAAGAAGTGGATCTCTCACTGTCCAACCAACTTTCAACTTTAATTGTTCAGCTGACCCCATTTTTACAATTTTCTTGCTATTTTCAGCCTTGGCTTGCTGTGCCACCTAGTAATGTTACATCACTTCACCCTTCAAAACAAAGTTGTCGTAATCAGTGGCGCAATCAACTTTGTCGACACAAACATACAACTATATTCTGTACAGATCTCCCGAATTGTTTTTCATAAAGAACAAATTGATAAGATTACATGATCCACAATAAGATAGGAAAAAGAAATCATTTTATTAAATAGTGATAAATAGTTAAATACCACACACGTTTAGTCCTTTTCAGTAGTTGAGACTAGATAAGAAGAGATCATTTAGCACCTTTAATAAATTCAACCCCTTTTAACAATGCTAAATTGCTAATAGATGAAGTATATTATTCACAGAGTACTCACTAACAAGAGCTAATATTTTTCATGCCACCCATTCCTAATTGGTTACAGTGGACTCCTAAATGTCTGAGTTCCACACAAACAAGTGGCGGCTAAAGCAAAGCTACATCTAAGAATCAAAGCGTATTCAGATACATGTAAAGGGAGAATTGAAGAAAAAAAAATGAAATATGGTAACTTTTTAACTTGTAGAATAAAACCCTGGTTGAATGGGATAAGCTATTGAGAGAATGAATAGCCCAGCCAACAATCCTTCAGTGAGATATCGGCAGTACTACAAGCAACCAAAGAATAAAACTCTCAACTTCTCGGGGCCTTTGGGAAATGAAGAATTTGCCTCTTCATCTTTGACATGGAAGAAAGCCTACGGAAGATAACTACCTGTCTTCATGCTTTTGATCTCTTCTGCTTTTGAGGAACAAAGCGAACCCCTTGTTTGCCAAGCTCCACAGTCTTCACTTTACCATCATCTAGGGTAACAGATAACAACGATGTGCCTTCGATTACATCGGTAACCTCTCCCTTATGCCTGGATAAAAATACAAGGAAATACAATTTAACCCACAATGTACAAACATTGCTCAACAAAGTAATCAACACATTGAAGGATTTATAGCACAAGTTCATCGGAAATAGAGACCTTGAGTTTATATCAGAAAGGCATTAATCATTAATTTATAATGACATTGCAATAAAACAGCAATGAACGCTTCATTTTTCTTTTTCCCCCTTTTTGTGAAGGGGGGGGGTGTGGGGAAGGGGCACAGAATTTGGTGTAAAGAAAGGCTTGGAGAGAAGAACAACTTCAGCTTAAAACACACTGTTCCTCATGGGCTGTGTTTTTCTATATTTTTCCTTCATCATGAATGAAAAACTTACCATGAATTGTCAGATGACTGATGAACTTCAACTCTCTTTCCAATTGCATCTTTACCCAACTTTTTCAGTATCCAATTAGCGTCCATGATCTCATCCATCAAATTGTCTTGATTCAACTGTGTCACATCTTCATCGTCATTAGATAATGTTTTATCCATGAAGGGGGATGGTCTCCTTCTTTTTGACCTTTGGCCCTTGATAGAACTCCTGTCTTCCTCAGGCTGAGGAGAAGTTTGATTTTCAACAGTGGGTTTCTTAAATTTGAACCTCAGCAAAGGTTTGGAATCTTTTGGCAAAGAATGCGAACCAGGTGCCTGACCATAATCATCATTACCTTCATTGTAAGTCTCAGGCCTGCTTTCTGATGTTTTCCCCAGCAATACCTTGCTACCTCTTACTTCACCCAAAGATCCTGCTGCAGCTGCATTTCCTTCATTGTTTCTCTTTCCCAATGAAATTCGTGAAGGCTCTTGAGTACTATTTTCATTTGCATCAGCACTACTCAATCTGCCAAATTTGGGGTTTGAATCAGAAACATCTGATCTAACTTTTCCCAACTTTATCAAATTTCCTTCCTTCCCAGCAACCTTCAAAAGTTTCACTTGGCCAATGCTATCAGTTCTGTCTCCTGCAAATTCATCCATTAATGAGAATCAGAGGTATACTGAGAACTAAGAAGTTGAGGAAGCCAGAAAGAAAAAAAAATAAATAAATAAATCCTACCTTTACCATCTCCAGGTTTAGCAGTGCCAACCTGTCTATCTGCCATAAAATTGTCACTCGTCTTCCACTGGCTTGTACTCACATTGCCTGCTAATGAACATGAAACCATGAGTCATACGCACAGAGGGAGAGAGGGTAATATTTATCATTTGTCAGTCTCTACATAAACAATAAAGTCAAACAAATTATATTAAAAACAAGTATTTTAGGTTCCTTCTTGGTATAATATACGAAACGAAGAAAAAGCTAAACAATAGAACCAAAGAAACAGGAGCATAAAAGAAACAATTTACATAAATGAGATGTTGAAAGTGAAATCTATTACTAAACGAACCTGAAAAAAGGATGGGAGGACAATAAGAACCATAAGACATTTAATGAGTAAATATGGTGAAGAGAATGATGTAGGTCAAGCACTAGGTATATACCATCATTATAGTAGATATTAAACATCAGTTTAAAAGTTATAAAAACGTTTTTTTTTTTTTTTATCGGTTAAATCATTAGAATGCAATAGGCAAAACCACAAAGATTAACTGTTATCAATCATCAGCCAAAAGCTTGTGTCAGGATAGTCTAGACCATCACTGTAAGCCGAGAATGACAGACAATATAGTGTTAAATATATATATATATATATATATATATATATAAATGAGGAAGACAAACTATATAAATAAGGTGCCTCTATTCAAATGAGGACGATAAACTATATAGAACTAAAAAAAGTTTGTTGCAATAACTGCAAATTCTTATTAAAGCACACACAAACAGGAAAACACACTAATCTATCCTCCTCTTTCACCTAATAAGCTCGTAATAATCATCCTCGCCTAATTATAATTGATAATACATAAAAAGGAAAAGTTAAAAATTGTAGGCATACCATTGGAGGTCATCAGATCTTGTTCTCTTTGGAAGCTTGAAGCATCAGACCTAGGAGAGTTGGTTACATTTATTTTTCGAGCACCTAGATTTATAACTAACTTCTTTCCTATCACATTTTTTGACTTGTTAGCATGTTTTCCAGAGTCCTCACCAGTATCTAAAACATGAGGCTTATTACCTTAATTCGAACAACTCTAGCAGCCTTATCTTCGTCACTCACCGTCACCTCATCAACAAACTTGTGTTTCAAAACCGCAGGCTGATTGACCGTGCAAACCCCATCAGTATGATTCAGTGTTCCAGCCACAGAAAATGAATATTTTTCTGGTCTATGGGACTGCTTATCATCATCATTCTTGTCATCATCCACACTGTATCCAAAAGACTGGGTATCGTTATGTCCTTCAAAACTCTCATGCGATTCTGTTTTACCAGTCAAAGGTGCCTCATATACTTTTTTCTTTGCATTCTTCTTATTTGAATATTTCTTTCCATAATCCTTGGCTTTTTTTGGTGACTTCTCAGCTAACCCTTTGAGAGAAAACTTCAAGGACCGGCCAAATTCATTCTTTAATCTCACAGGACCATTTTCTTCATCATCTGAATAAGGTGATATGGAAAATATTTCTTCTTGGGTTGGTAAACCTGCAGCAGCCCTCAAGCTAGCAATTAAATCCCGATCAGCTTCATCTCTTCTCCTCCACAGTTCTTGAATAGCATCCTCAATAGTCAATACCCTGGGCCTGAAATAAAATTTTAGGTACAAAAAAAAACAAGTCAAATTCAGCAACCCCTAAAAAATAGGGACAAAACAAGTGCAAGAACTCTTTTCAACCAAACCTGATAGCGTTCCCCACGACATGTGGGGCATCTATACTGTAGATTTCCATCCACTTGAAACTGCAGATATCTTTCATCACTGCAATACATAATTTCTGGTCATCAGCAATCTATATCAGAAATGTTGGGGGGATAAATACCTTGGAGAGCTTGCTTGAGTAATTAATATAACATATAGAAACACACTTTTAACTCAAAAGCCTAAGCCCAATGAATATGTGCTCAATTATGTTATATTAACCACTCATTTTTTTCATTTTTATTCAATGTAGGACTTCACTCACATGTGTAACCCAACAAGAAAGTTAAGATCTAATTCACCTACTTTAGAACTCAAAGAAAAAAAAAAGGTTTTACTCTTTGAAGGTCAGATAAGTTATTTTGGGAGAGATTTCTAAGGTCAGGGTTCAATATATGCTACTCCTATGCAAGAAACATAAGAGCTAATAAAGACAAGAGAAAATGAGAGATTACATCAAAAATTCTTCACTGATCTGATATGTTCAAGTAATCGTCACATTCTTGTTTGATAGCAGATAAAGGTGCAATATCAGCCCATTTAACTATTGCAAATAAATTTCTCAAAAAAAAAAAAAAAAAACTATTGCAAACAACCCTTTAATTCTTTTTTTTTTTTTTTGCCTGCTTCAGAAGGGTCAAATAATCTACACACACGCACATATATATACATAAATATTTAATAAATAAATAAAAGTAACTTCCTCCAGTTGAACCAAGTTTCAGTTGATTGTTTGTGGTGTTGCATTTCTTGATTTGTTGTAGATTGCTAGGGCTGCCGTTAGCCACTCTCATGCAACTACTAGCAATATCTTTCAATAATAGAAATATTTGTAAAAAAAAAAACTATAACTTCTTCGATAATGTGGCAATAGCCTCCCCTTATGGTAAGTAAACAGCTTCCTTTTTGTTCTTTCCCTAAGCCTTGGCCTTCCCCAAAAGGAGGAAGTCATCTTCCTTCACCAATGTCAGACAGTACTCAAAACCAGCTTATTAATGATTTTTGTAGTGGGCTAGGGTTCAAAAAATTTATTTTAGGGCTTATGATTGTAGAGGATTTGTAGGTTAATTAACCAGACAGGGAAGGAAAGGAAAGCATGAGCCCTGTTAATTGAAGAAAGAATGATGCCCGAATTCAATGGCAGCAGCTGTTCTGATGGCTTTGAGGTTGGATTTAAAGGATTATTTAATGGATAAAAAATTAAAGAACCTTAATTTTATGGGTTTCAACATATATATCATTTCAAGTTGTGAAGAGGGAGGTGCTGTACTTTAAATGTGAACAGTACCAATAAACAGGGCACCAAAGCAGAAAAAGGACTTGGACAAAACTAGCAATTTTCACGCAGATTTCAATTAAACTAGCAATATTCACATAGATTTCAATTACAAAACCTAATAGGGAAGAAGAATTATCATCATCACAAACTTTTATCATGGCAACCAATCTATCTATATATTACTAAAAGTTGAAGCGTAACATTTAATGTTGCTACGCTCCCATTGAGTCACATCAGCAGCCATGTCATTATCAATTTTTTTCCAATTTTTTTATACAATTTTTTAACATTTAAAATGAATTAAAAACTTTATTATATTATAATTAAAATATCATATTTAATTTATCTTATTTTTAATTATTCTTATTTATTATTAAATTTTCAATTCCATTTTAACTTTCCATATCCCCACTACTCTCTACCTTAACTTTCTTTAACCTTTCTCATTCCATTTCAACTTTTCATATCTCCACTACTCTCAATATTAATATTATTCTATCTTTTTATCTTCCTTTATTTTTTACTCTTCTTATTCTTATCTTCATGCTATAAAATTGTCATTCTCCCTCTTATTCCAAGCATAATTTCTATTCTTCCACACACAAAAGCCCCTCTCACTCTCTCTCTCTCTCTATATATATATATATATATTTTTTTTTTTTCCTTCAATTTTTGGTATATATATATATATATTTTTTAATTTTAGTGTAACAGGTTGACTATCAAAACATACTGATGCAGTATTGAAAGTTCCACCAAATTCATCGCAGAAATCAGTTTTAGACAACTAGAAGTCAGTTAGTTTGTTAAAATTGGAATTGATAGGTAATCCAGCTTGATATGATTTAGTTTTATATTTTATGTTGTTATCTTTTTTATTCTCATTGGTTGTTAAATGTTATATTATTGCATTATAAATATAGTATATAAAAATATAATATTATTTTATTACATAGCATAACTAAAATAATATGGTGTTTATTGCTATACATTTCATTTTTATTATTTTATTCTCATCTTATTTTATTCAACATTTAAATTTAACAACATCCTCCATATCATAATTATTTATATTTTGTCTCATTTTT